>NC_134707.1:9071844-9181844 GCF_043290135.1 Rhipicephalus microplus
AAACGCGCTCGCGCTGCCATTGACGTCGGTGGCAAGTCAAGTACAAGTCAAGCAGTGTATCTGAATACCGGGGTCAATATCACTTGACGCCACGTGATAGCAGCCATGTGAATAAAAAGAACATCACATGATCAACTAGTCTTCCTACTGGATGGAGTGCTGACCCGAAAGTCCCGGATTGGAATCCTGGACATGGCGGCTACATTTTTGGCAGAAGCGAAAATGCTTCAGGCTCGTGTACTCAGCTTTAGATGCACTTTCAAGAACCCCAGGTGGTCGAAGCTTTCCAAGTCCTTCACCGCATCACTTCCCGTAATCATATTTCAATATTCGGAGTTAAAACTCTTACAACCATTAATGTTATTCAAAAGCAGATAGCCAATCTTGCAGCCGTGGTGGCTGTTGTGGTTACATAACACTTGCAGACGTATATATAGCGTCTTTAACGCAGCAAATCGTGCCCTATTTCTTACCCCGCCTATTGGTTCCTTGTCTTCCTTTTCCTCTTGGTCCATAAGCCATTGCTGAAAGGAATAAATGCATTGAAAACTAGCAAATTATTGTTCTGCAGTGGCAAAACAAACTATGTTTTAGCAAGAGAGAGGGAAGGATTTTGTGCCCACGCAATTGGGGCCTAGGTAACCAAGGTTCTTTCTTGTTGGTGGCTTTGATTGTGTATGTATCAGGCCTCACTCATTGCCAACGTGGGATAGCGAACCATTCAAGTTCCGGTCTCGGTGTCATCGGCTATGAGCGAAAAATAGGCATTGTTCGCGAGTGAAAGTACGAGATAAAAGTTAATTATGTAGGGAAGAGTTTTTGTGCCTTTTTGACGTGAAATTTGGGGAATGGCAAAATAGGCAGTGTTTTTCTTCTTCTTCCCTGCATGGCTGCTTTAAGCTCTCTATGGCATGCAGAATGGTGTTGCACCTCCATTAACGTCATCGGCTATTGGTTGGACTATCTTTTGCCTTCGTCGTGTTTAGTGGACCGGCGGCACGTAGAATGATTTACCTTATTTCTGTGGTGCATACTTATGTTTATGACAAACCATGACTACATGACACATCATGGCGAGAGGAGACACTTACAAACCATTCTTCTAAGAAGTCTTGCACCTAAATCTCCCAAAAGTGTGCTGTTCTAGTGTGAATCGAACCCAGTCCTTCTGTGGTGAGAACAGGTGCTTCACCACATAGCCATGCCTGTGCTCGAAATTTTGTCGGCGAAGAACGCTATATGAACGTCATATAGGACGAGGAGTGTCAATATTGCATGTAATGTTGCGTGCCACAAGCCTAGAATCACACTAGTTCACCAAACATGTGAATATCTCAACGAGTTGCTGGTTTCTAAGGACATCGCTAACAAAGCATGCAGGCGTAATTAATTATCATTCTCACTGACAGCGTCACAACATCTGCAGCTGCGCATGTACGCATGTTTCCATGCTGATTCGTATGAATACCTCCTCAAAACGCGAAAAGAAGAACTGTGTCATTGTGGGTCTTTGGCACCTGTACTTGCAGTAGGCGTTCTAGAATAGTAGGAAAAGATCCAATTAGCGGCGCACTGACGTCTCTTTCTTTTTGCAGCGAAAGCTGTATGTGGCTTGTCGAAACGGAAAAACGTTCACCACGAGAAACGCCAAGTGTCCCCATTGGCTGCTCTGTTAGTTACGTCGTTCCCTACGTCATACCAAAGCGTATGCGTCATTGGAACGCCGTCAGCGACATCTAAGCGCCGAGCCCACACGCAGCTGTTTCAATGAAGTGTCTTGAAAGAGACGAACAAAAAAGTGCAGTGCTATTTGTGAGTGTAGGTCACCTGAACATCACTGCACATGGAGCGCGAGTGAGAAAGAAGTGTAGCTGAGAAGGGAAAGACAGATGATGGAAAATGGGGTAACTGGCCCCTGCGTGGTGCATGTGCGTGTGCGTCGCCTCTCAGCCAAGGAAAGCTGTATGAACCAATGGAACATTTTTTTTTCAAAGAAAAGGACGGCTCTGGGCCAATGTTTGGGAATATGGGAGGAAGAGATTGTTAAGTTCACAGCGTGGGCATACAAGATTACATTCATCCGTTGTAGTAGACGTTCTAAGAGTCGCATTTGCCCGAGTTTGTCGACCTCCTTCTACACCACTCGAAACAGGCCAATTGTACTAGAATAGGTCGCTAGGGCTTTTTGAGCTTCGTCATAACACTGTATCACAACGCCTAAGCTTCCTATGTTGTTGCACGACAGGTGTTGGACGTGTGTTCTTACTCACGAGAAAGCAGAGCGAACCCAAAAGAGGTGGTGTAAATCTGCTCGGCATGTTTCTTGACAATGTGGGAATCGAGAAGTGTTACCAATCGCTTGTCTCGCTCCAAATCACATGTCAAGTACTTGTGGTGTATATGCAGCATCGACCATAACCTTGTTCAAAAATATCTCTTGCTAGCGAGTAAGGGCGCATTTTTCGCTCAACAGAGGTGCTGGTCTAGCTTTAAGAGCCTTCGTTTACTGTCGTTTTTCAGTTTTACGTCAATATATTTCTTGAAAGCTCTGCTAGAAGAGCCTTCACAAGCAGGTCGACAGGAAAAGGAGGGCTTTCAACAAACATAACGTGACAGCACCATGGGCGCCTGATGTTCGACGCCACAGTAAGATTCAGATTAGAATTTTTACATAAGAAGGGCACGGATCGTAAGAACGCCCGAAGAGCAGACAACAGTCCAAGAACTGCACCGACATCTGATCCGTGAGAGAATTCTCATTCACTGGACTGATGCGGCCGTGCGGGTAAGAGAACGGGCCCGCGCTCCGAAGCACAAGCGGTAACTGTGCCCCGATGTTTGTCCGTGGTTGTGTTTTGCAATGCATGGCGTTTCTCAACAAGGCATTGGCCTGATAGATTCTACCACACGCATACAGAAATGAACACTTCTAGCTGTTTTCCGAGTGTTATGTGATTGCCAAAGCCTCGATGTATATTACGAGAGTAGATTAAAGTTTCTTAAAGGTGTGGGACGAGCGTGTAAACATGGAATCTGATCTTTTACAACGTCAATCATTTAATACGCAGCAGTAGAATACAAGAAGTACTTTGCTATCGTTTTGAGGGCTTCGACGTCTGGGCGTAAATGGAACGTTTTGTTTTGCACTGAAATTATTTTGACTACTGCAACAGCGTGCTCACTTGGCATTGTTACCACTACAATAATACTTCGCCTTTAGTCATAGTAACCATACATGTAACATTTCTAAAAATATAGCATATATTGCCCACCCATTCTCCTCGATTCGGGCTCCTCCGCTACTTCGTATATTTTGTGCGGTATTTGGCCTTCCCTAGAACGTGCCGCCTGCAGCAAGGGCTTGATTCTAAGGTGGCTGCCGAGAATGCCTTCCTGGAAAAGAACATGAGAACAAAGCAGCGTTTTGACGCGAAGGTGTTTAAGGGCAGTATATACCACGGCTCCGCTAACGTATTTCCATGACGTACATGACGTTGCCAAATATAAATTGATAGCACAATATTAAGATTGCAAAAACAACAAAAAATACGGTATATTCACAAAGTGAATGGTAATGAATGGACAAAGCAGTGGGATCGATCAGTGTTACTGTTAATTACTCATCACATTGACCACTCACGCCCGATTTCGAGTCATATGAAGTAGAGCACGTCGAGGCGTCTTAATTCAACTGCACAAACTCATCGTTGTCCGTTAGCCCCATTGTCATGATCTTCATCGCCACCAGCACCAGCCAGCTCTGATGTCATCGTCATGGCACATAGTGGGTACCTTATTTGGGCTTTACCGTTATGGCAGAAAGATGTGTAGTCTGAAACACGCTTGTTCTTCATCGTCGTCAGCATCATCGTTAGCAGAGGCTCTTGCACACAACCCCAACACCAACGGACAAGCCTCGACCGTAAGAAGCTTTGACCCTCAAACTTCCGTCACTAGGTGTCACACCTACGACCTCTTGCTCCGCAGCGCGCGGCGCGAAACCACTATAGCTATAGGCCACGGATAGTTCACTCTCAGTCAAATCTTGGCTAGAATACACGTCTGCAGGAAGGGAAACCGGTAAAATTTGGGCCACTTCCAGTCAGCTTGCCACACGGCTCCGTAGTCGTGTCCAGAAAAGGCGGCGTTATTTCAAATGGCGTACATAACAGCAGTGACAAAGATTAGCCGGGAGTTTAAGTTAGAATTCTGCCGCAGCGTGTGATAGGCCGTGGACGGCATGTTTATAAGAGGCCCAGCTTGCGGAAGAAAATTGTATTTTTAACGCTCTCTGTGTGCGGCGTTGCCAGTTTGTCTGTGGTATTTCTTATTACTAGTAATTAGAAAATGGACAGTAACACATTCATCAAATATGCAACACTACCACACGGATTACACACACTAGAATCGAACACGGTACCGCATGCATTCGAAGCAGGCACCTGGCTCATTGCAGCCTAGCGCCAACGCATACAACTTCGTTGTTTTGTTGGGTATATCTACGAAGTTGTTTGCAAACCATCGGCGGAACGAAGAACTACTTTTTTGTGTCCTATGCTTATGTTTGAGCGTGTATTAGGTCAGCGAAATCGTTTGTAGGGCTTCATGGATTTGAGACAACCGCGGTAAGAGCCTTCGGCATCGACTTTGGTAAGTGATGTGCCGTCACGTAATAACAATTAACGTGCGTTTGTGTGCCTTCTCTGTCATCCGTAGGTGCTCACCAAAAATACGCGGATACCAGCGTGACGACGATATCTTAAGCTCTCGAAAGCCACGCATGTTTCTCCCTATAGCACGTCTACTGTGAGCCATTCGCTTCGCAAGGTACGCGAATGTTGGTGACAGGCAACATTATAAACTGTTCGAAGACCATGTTCTTTCACGGGTTTAACATTACACAGGTTTTATAGCGTGCCTACACTAACATTTGCATGTCACGCGCATGAACTATCATAAGCTGCACGCTTGGGCTGCTGCACAGTTTTAGTATTTCGACGATCATCTACTGCCGCAATCGTATTCGTGCCCGATTTAGCTATATCAGTGGTTTTTTTTTTAGTACTCAACTTATCCTATATATAGGGAGGGGCTACTCTTACATTGATTTAGCATCCCGTCGCTGTTCAAGTCAATGCCGAAATGTGCGCCAATGTCAAGTAGAACGTCCACAAACTACCGACAGACAGGTCACCTTCCAATTAAGTAGTTAATTTTTTTTGCACATCTCTTTCTCGAACATCTGCGTGCAGTTGGGGTGAAGAAATGGTGCAGAACGAACCTTAACATCGTCATTGTTGGTAAATTCCTAAAAAAAGCCGCTCTTTAGAAAATTGCAACTTTTATAGCTGCCAAATGATTTCCACAGCAGTACACGGGTTGACATTGACCGTAGTTCAATGTTACAAACGCCTGGCTGAAGTTAGAAAACTGTAGCATATATTCAAGAGTGAGAGAATGTCGGTCACCTACGCTCTCTAGCCGACTTTTCACATTGTTTTTCAAGCTCATCATGCAATTACGCCAACAATGATAATACATCAACCCACCAATTTTCAAAGTTGATCACTTCCTGCCTCGATGCCTTCCGTTTATTCCTTTAGAGCATTGCTTTCCAAAAGAACATATGTTCAAATTGTTTTGTAGAAGATGAGCAATAACATTTACAGGCCAGTGTACCAGCGGTTGTGCATGCGCAAGTACTCTTTTTTTTTAAATGCACGGCAAATGTCAAACCTTGACAACTGATAAAAGAATTGGGGACACAAGCAAGTATATCCTTGTTTGTTGATTCTGTAGTTACGCTGTAACTACGTCTAGGTTGCGCTGTTCGTATATTCAATTTATTTCTGTATAGGATTCATTCGTTTATTATTTATTTATTTGTTTTCCATACACAGATACACAAGGACACAGAGGAAACAGGGAGAGAGCAAGCTGGCAACTGGCACATGGAGTGGCTCAACGCCTACTCACTCTTTCGGGGGGAGGGAAGCAAACAGAGGAAACAAAAAATTGAGGGCATTTGTTCGCTCTTGAGGCGAAACAATGCACAATAAATGCTCATCTGCCCCCGTAAAATCACGTTTAAGTTTCATATCATATCGTCTTCTCTACAGAGTAAAGAACCACGTTTTTGATGTGATATTAAAAGAAGTTCTCCGATGGAAGCAAAGAGTTTCACATAAAGATAAAAAAAAACTGCCACGTTAAGCTTGAGGATTGTCTGCTCAAATAAAAAAAGTGAGCCTTTTTAATGAAAATGATGATCAACTCAGCATCAGAATACTGCGTCAATGAAAGCTCATGTAGAAGTTAATTATTGCATGAGTTTATAATAGCAAGCTCTTCGTTCGACAAGGGTATATTCACCCCTCACAATACCTTTGAATTTTTTTCCCTTGAAAGACACGTGGCGAAAATTTATCGTCACACACCTAGCACTTTCCACGATCATTCATAACTTCAGAACATTACACTATTTTTTTTCAAAAAACCTTACGTCTTAGTGCTTCATTCACATTTAAAACGTTCACTTCCTCGAACAACTACCGCCTTAGCGTCTTTCGCGTGACATCTCGTCAATTTCAACGCCTTTTTGAGAAAAAGAATTCAGTCATCATTCCTCCACTGTGTTTTCCGGGAAGTACTCACGCTGTTTTTTTTTTTTTTTTTACTGACATGCACTTGTTTACCCGTGCTTATTTTAGCGTACCTTTTTCACATAATTAAACCTTCAACGTTAAAGTTTACAAACATATTAAAACAAAGCCAACCTTAGGAGAGCACTGAGTGATACAATCTCACCTGTAATATGCATGGTAGGAAATACTTACAACTTGAACTGCTCCGTCAACACTGCGTACCATCACTGAAGACTGCCGATGCGAGTCGTGGTACAGATCCTTCTGAATGAAAGACGTGTCCACCTGCGACGCGCCATTTTGTTGCCCTTAATTTCTTGTCAGCAATGATGCTAGATGCCACTGCGAGCTTTAATATTCAGATCACTTGCTTAGTAGGTTTATTCTTATGAAATAATCAATGTTCATTTACCTTTTCCACGCGATGTTCATCCTTATCGCTCGTTACAAAAAGTAGCTCATCAGCGAGCACAGAACTTCTTTCGAGGTTGAGTGTTATGTCGTCTGTAATCCTAAGAACCATGGTTGTACCAGTCATCCTCTCTTCTAATACGCTTGGATATGCAATGACTTCTGCCTCTGAGAAAAATGCAAAAGAAATTTGAAAGGCAACAGAGAACATGGAAAGACTTTTTAACAACGCGAACAAAAACTCTTGTCTCCGTACGGTTACAAAATCTTTGAGTATTGTCTGTTGCACCGTTCATAAACGATGCATGCATTCGTACCAACTCCCCCAAATGTCAGTTCTACCTAATTCATGTAAATGTATGGCTGTTCACGCTGCAATAAAATGACTTAAGGGTAAGTAGAAAAGATACTTGTATGAGTCACCCTGTATAAGTCGGTTTTCAAACAATGGTAGTGTACACAGAAGAGAGGAAACATAGTGCTGAAAGACTTCACCATTTTGCACCAACGCACTTAATCCTGCACTTTTTTAAATGTTCCTACTACTCTTAACGACAAGCTTAGGTTGCGTGATCTCTCATGAACTTTTTAGGTTTAGCTGGAGTTCATTGCTTCTATGGAATTTGTGAAGACGACGTCAATCCTGTGTTTGTTCCGTAAATAGTTAACGGAAAGGCCTAAAATACTTGATTCTCGGTAACATAATGTATTCATATATTTGCTTTTACTGCATAAGCACAGCGCTGATACATTGAGTGAAGAAAGTGGAATAAAATGAATAGACGCTGTATCATTTCTAGTAGTAGTGATATAGACTTTGTGTAATAATGTTTGCTGCTTATAATTCCCAACCTCCGAAAGGCTTGTGCTAGTAATGAGTTGCATGGGCAGACAGTTCGAATACCCGGGTTAACTGAAAACACGTAATGCCGATTCAAAGCATAGGATGAAGAATTATAAAATGAGTACATGAGGCAAGGATAACGTCAAAAGCTACATTGAGCTCAAGCGACGCCATTCTCATTTGCTAATAAAAAATAACAAAAATCAGAACTAATAACAACTTAAAAAATCAGAACTGATAGCAACTTACTTGCACGCCAGCAGTGCCCAAGCTGCCAGAATATTGCAATGACAAAGATTTCATATGCATTCATCACCTGATTATTCGGCATTACCAGTAGAGAAATCTTATGCCTATACTGTGGTCTTCAAAAGCAGTGTTCTCTCTCCTGAAATATATTGCTGCTTCTGACAACAGCTAGAACGATCACCTTGGTGTCAGCGATTTTTGATTAAGATGTACTTGTGTGTTTGTTGGTTACATGGAGCTCATAGCATCCCATATAAGAAAAAAGGGCGAAGCAGATACACAATGACCGATGATGTCATGTACCTTCACGTCTTTGCCTCTTTCTGAATGACCGTTTGTTCAAATTTTCGAAACGCAGTGTTAGGAGCTACCGAGTGTGGAACCGTCAAAAGCCAAGATCTTAGTGCCATTTTTCGGAAAACTTAACAAATTGAGGTGTATGCTTTGAAATGCCACGGTGATATTGTACGACCCTCCCCAGTTTGATAGCGGCTGCAAAAACAACCTGTCATTCAAGTTGTATAACTTCCCATTTTTGGTTGTTGGCTTCGAGAACTGACTTGAGACTTACTTAAGTTCCTGAGCCCGATCGTACTGCTAAACTGATTTCGACAATGCTGTTATTTTAAATGGGATTCTTTACCTGTGTGTGATTCCGATTGCGTTTTGGATAGCAGTAGGTTTTTTTTTTTTTTGAGGATGTTCATTTTGGATCATTTTTGTTATTTTTTTATTTTTGCTGAACTTATTGGTATGAAGTAGCCGAAATAATAAAAACCCGAACAAAGACCCCACAAGATGACAGTTATAAAAGAACAGAACAGAGAGATGAAAAGCTCAACCATCAATTCAGCCTGAGTACTTATCCAAATCACTACATTTCATTATACTTCATTTATGCTGACAGAGAGAGAGAGAGAGTGAGAGAGATAAATACAAATAGAGATGAAAGGCAGGGAGGTTAACCAAGCATGGCTTGGTTGGCAACCCAACACTTGAGGTGGGGGCAAGGGAGAATAATAGAAAGAAAATTTATGCTGAGATTTTGCTTCCCGGAAGTATACATATTATCACGTGGACGAGATGACTAAAGATTTGCTGAAAGACTTGCATATGCAAAACCTTTCATCGGTCAATTTTCTGCCCGTCAAAGGGAAGGTTGAAGTACAAGCACTCTAAACCCTACAGTGATAATCCAGCGAGAACAGACGTTGACCGTTTGAATTCACCGTTGAATGTTTGAATAACGTTTGAATTCAGTGCACTAATATAGGTAGTGGCAACATATAGTAAAAACTAGGTTAAACAACAAATGTTTGATTTTTTTAAGAAACATCATACGTAATGAGACGCAGTCATGCGATTCAGAAGAATAAAGGGGGGTAAATGGAATAAAAAAGGCACAATCGCAATTGAATATATCGTAATTTATACAACATAAGTTAACAATTTTCGAGGTTTATTGCAGGTTTACTCCTGGTTTATTGTTGATGCTCACGTTTGTTCCGAAACATGCCTTACTGTGTTTTTTTTTTAATAAACCTTGCAGATCTTTATAGAATATTCGGCCTTTTTTTGACATTTTGGCGTGGCGCACGCAAGGACGTGGTGACACGTTGGTTTCAATAAATTTACCATAAGGTTCCTACATTACTGCCAACGTGCTGAAGAGTATGGTAGCCATACCATGTAAAATTCATTTACTCAAGGACTTTTTAAAATAAATGTGCATCAGCAGAGGTTGATGCCTAGGCATGACTTCGGCTGCTCCTTTTTAGTTACATAATAATTTGCTTGACGAAGTTGTCAGTAAACGTACATAATGCAAGAACAGGAAAAATTGTGCTACCATTACGGTGGGAAACGAAGTTAGGGATGAGACAAAAAGTAGTGGACAGTACAAGCGCAAACTATCTGCTGAATTCATTGATCGAACTTGGCAGCAATTGTAGCGCAACTCTTTCCAGTCATAAAAAGCCAACTAGCCCAACACCTCCCTTCTCAATGCAAGAACGTGGACATGAAAATGTGCATGTACAACACTAATGTTCCTACGTCCTAAGTATAGAGCGACATCAACAAATCTGGATGTCGTTGTGCGCAACGCATTAGAAAGTCACGTTACTTCGAAGAAGCAATGCCCAGAAGGACACCAAACACTCCCACATAAAAAAAAAACACTATCCTAACTTAATGCTGTGTTTTGGCTCCTAGTGGGGCTCAACGTTTTCGCTACGCTTTAGTGCATTTGTTCATGGCACTCCTCGCACTGCATGAAATTCATGTACAAATTTTTTTAAATTTCGAAATGGTTTCAAGAACGAGCTTGGTTTTGTGATAGAGCGACTGCTTGCCACTCAAAAAGTCACGTGTTCAACGCTCTCAACAACTGAAACTCTTTATTTATCTTTTTTTGTTTGCACCTATATCTCATTTTTTCTCACAAACAACACTGCTTTTTCGCTCACTACTATGGAAGACGACACCGAAATGGCTCTTTGAGGCAATATTGTCAAAGGCATGGCAGCGATACACTGTAGTGTGAGCACACTAAGGTAGCAGCGGAGCTGTTGGCGTTGCCTTCCTGCTTTTCCTCCTTCTCAGCCACATTTTCACTTTTCACCTCTTGCTACAATCATCATCAGTCTACCGACGCCCTCTACAGGACAAAAGCCTCTCCCATGTTCCATCAGTCAATTCGGTCCTGTGCTTGCAGATACCCGCAAACTTTCTAATATTGCTTGCTTCACTAACTTTCTGTCTCCCCCTCACCCACTTGCCTTCTCTGGGAATCCAGTCAGTTAATTTTAATGACTAGCGTTTATCCTGTCTACACGCTACATGCCCGGCCCATGTCCATTTCTTCTTCTTGATTTCAACTATCAAATCTCTAATCCCGGTTTGTTTCCTGATCCAATCTGCTCTCTTCTTGTCTCTCAAGATTACACCTATCATTTTCCTTTCCATCGCTCGCAGCGTCGTCAAGTTAAGCAGAGTCCTCTTTGTAAGCCTCCAGATTTCTGCTACGTAGGTACGAGAAATATGCAGCTGTTATAGTATACCTTCCTCTTGAGGGATAGAGGCAGTCTACCAGTCATTATTTGAAAACATTTGCCGAATGTGCTCTCCATATTCTTAGTCTTCTAGTTACTTTATTCTCATGGTTTGACTCCGTGGTTAATACCTGCCCTAAGTAAACGTACTCTGTTACATCATTAGGTGCGCTGTCGCCTATCTCTAAGCGCTGTTCTTTTCCGACGTCATTGCACTATACTTTTGATTTCGGCAGATTAATGTTACGACCTACCTTTTCGCTCTCGTTGTCTAATTCAGTAATCGTGAATTGTCATTCGTACCCTGGATTACTCCTTCTAGGTGCCACGGCTGCGACGGGATGGACGACGTCCCTCACATCGCAGCCAATGGCGTGCGTGCTCAATTGGGTTTGACGCTGAGAGTGACGTAGCTGATAAGACAGCCAATGGACACCGCTGTGACACCGCTTCCGGGCGGCTTTTAGTTTCTCCTAGCCATATAGAGCTTTCGCTATAAAGCCTTGCCCAATCACACCATAAGCTGGAGAATGGTGCTCAGGCCATTTCTAGTCTTCCAGAAGGTGCACGTGCGCGTGCTATTCTGGAATACCTACAATACTATAAAATAATCATAAAAATTTGCAAAGTACACACTACGCGTCTATAAGGCAAGCTGTGCACATGTTCAAGCTTCGTTGATACAGTCTCGGTTGCACATGATGATCCTGATCAAAAGACTGCTTGTCGGAATGAACTAATGACTTGTTGCACAGTCCATGAAATGTTATGTCTCGTGTGATTCCATACATCTGCCACCGAATAATACATCTGTGAACATGACTTCTTGCCCTACACTATACATGCATATCCTCTTTACACACTGTTTTCCACCAATGACGTGGCTCTGTGCAAGAAAGATTGACAGCTACACAGAGCGCCTGTCTACTATGCCGGCTGCAAGGATCATGACAATGGGTAGCGTACTGAATATATGTGTCATGAGCTGGCACGGCTTACGCCGTAAAAGGCAATGGGATGATTGACATATAAGTCGACCCAATAACGACCAATCTGGCTCAGTAGGCGTTTGTCGCTGCTCAAAAAGTCAGTTTCGCTGCCAGGCTGAAGCAATGAATATTATAATAATTTGATTTCACACCAGGAACGGCTTGAAAACTTCGATGTGCTGCTAAAGAACAGATGCATGCACGAAAATAACACATATAGAACGAACGTAATCTAACAACTCTCAACAGACTCTCAACAAGCGCTCTGCTCGAACACAAATACGCATGAAAAGAGCACGCCGGTATTCGCAGGAAGAACGCGAACAGCAGCCACAGTTCTTATTTCTTGTTGTGTCAAAGTACTGCAAGTGCCGTGTGTGCTCAACTAACCAGCCCTATTTCAGCTATTCTTCTCAGCAGCTCACTATTTTCGCAAACGCGGCCACGGCAGTGAGCGAAGTGACCTTCGTGCGCTGTATAACTTCTATTTGAACTTAGCGACAAAGGTGCAGCACATACAAGCCTCGCCAAGCGTACCAGCACGGACGACCACGCCCTGTAGGTTGGAGTGCAGGTCGTACTCGAGCATCCAAACTCTGGCGAAACACGAATAAAACGTTGGTATTTAATGCGCATGCTTTGTACCACCTCGCAAGGCACAATGAATATGTTGAAGCCCCTCTGAGCTCGGCGTAGCCTCAGTGGTAATTGGTGTATGAAAATATGTAACCGTTATCAGGATAGACGACGTGTGCTGCATGATGGAGTTGCAGAAAACGGCACACTGGGAATCGAGTGCGTGAGTGAGTGAATTAACTTTATCTAACCAGCAGATTGAGGCGTGGGCCTAAGCCACACCAGGGGCGGTGGAGAGACCCTGTCTCTCAGCCACCTCCCTTGCTCGCTGGATGGCCCATATTTGATCTGCCCAATAAGCTAATCAGCGCGGCTCTCCACCACGCCCCAAGCGGTTCTGGGGAGACTGCATTGGCGTCCTGTGTCAGTGCGCATTCCCATAAAATTTGCTCTAGGGTGGCGTGTCTCATGCTACATAGCTTACACGACAGATCTCAGGAGGTTGATTAGAGGCGACTTCAAACTAGAATATTTCCTAACCCGAAGCACCTAAATCGCATCTATCCCAAACAATGCCCAGATGACTGGGAATCGAGTGGTCACAACTTTGTCTCTGTGGTCTTGGACTTCAAAAATATTTCTTCTGAATTATTTTTTTTCGTAGCTTATACAGGTTGCCCGAGCTATGCTTGGCCCGCGTTTCAAACTATGCCAACGCACATTAAGACCACCCCACAAAATGTTGCTTACAAGGGCATCGATTGGAGCAGAGTATTTGTCGCTCTCCACTTAGTTCTCTAATTAGGCATGCGAAATTCACAAGCTTATCAAGCAACGAAGCTAATCGAAAAATGCTACGGAGAAAGTTGTAGATGGATTCGCAAAACAATCCAATGGACGTTTTTTAACATTACATGTGTTAATTATTACAGGAAAGTTAAACAAAAGAAGACTATGGTTTGCTACTCCGTTTGTGAGATAGGTGAAAGGGCGTAAAAGAGTGAAAGAGAACACGAAGAGTTGGTGACAGTAGGGAAGTTATGTAGTCCCTGGAGCACTATCCGAGCACTATAGAAAGAAACGATGTCCGTGCACGGTCGCCGTTGGTGGGTGCATTAAACAACCTCCCCATCCCCTGCCGTGTTGGCGAAATCTTCCGAAAAAATCGGAGCAGGTCCACTTCTCTCCTGCACCACTTTTCTTCTTTTCTCTCTCTTTTTCCGGCCTCCGACGACATGCTAGCCACAGCACCCGAACCTTAGCTTCCTATCTCACCTTGAACAGCGGGGAAAAGTGGTGGAATCATCATCTGTTGACCAGGGAGAAATAATTTTTTTTTTGCCGCGTCGACTGATACCGTCGTGGTATTGCTCCCAGGAATCGCTGCAGCTAGACGCGTCCATGCAAGCCACCGGCGCGATCTCGGGGCCATTGATGTGCGTACCTCTCAATGCTACGCCTCAGCAGGCTACTCAACACTACTCGAAGTGGACATGAACTGTGAAATCCACGTTAGAGTACAAGCTTCTAGTAAATAACACTCGTAGGGGCACCATGTATATACGGTGTAGACACAAGCATTCACAACCCTGACATTACCGTCAAGCCAACACTGACTCAGCCATACCCGTACCGTTGCGCGCAGGCCGAGGGAACTGCCTCGACCTAACGTTTCAGCTAAAAGCAATTCCACAGAAGGTATTCCTGTTCAAGCAGCGGAAGCCAGTGATTCTGCGTCCCTCGCGAATCCTGCAGTGTGCTCGACGTGGTCACTTCGGAGACGACACACCGACCTGCTTGAGGGACGAGAGCTGCCTACGTTGCAGTGGCAGCCGCTCGAAGGGACCGTGCTTGACAGAGCCCCATTGCATCAACTGCAGCGGCGCCCATGCTACCGACGAACTACGCTGCGCTTGCCAGCGTGACCACTGTCATTATGGCCACTTTGGGTGGTTTTGGGACTCTTCGCCAAGCGCTGGAGCACAACAGGACTGCTGCCGACAACACCCAGTCAGACAGCACGGCTATCCTCGACACCCTGGCTCAAATGGCCCACTAATTTTGCGATGGCGTCACCAGCCAGCATGAAACGAATACCTCATTTTCGATGCCAACCTCAACGAGTGCGCCAAATTCCGTAAAGGAGCCGAGCGATATATATATATATATATATATATATATATATATATATATATATATATATATATATATATATATGTGTGTGTGTGTGTGTGTGTGTGTGTGTGTGTGTGTGTGTGTGTGTGTGTGTGTGTGTGTGTGTGTGTGTGTATGAAAGTCTAGTGAGATAATATTAGATTATCACGATGGAGACGAAAATGCTGTAGGCCCATGTGCTCCATTTCGGGTGCACGTTAAAGAACCCCGGGTGGTTGAAATTTCCGGAGTCCTTCACTTTTAGGCACCTCTAATAATCATATGGTGGTTTTAAGACGCGAAACCCCAAAATATCAATAAAATAAGTTCGATTATTATTGATAAACAATGTACTTCAAGAGCCTCTCTTCTGTACTGCACATACATTCCAGAGACTTGAGCTGTGTGCCAGTAAAGGGATCTGGTAGCGTATTGGACACCATGAATTCACCTTTCGTTTGTACTAAAGAAACAATGACACAATCAGTGTTATTCTCCTCTTGCACATCTAGTTTATATGAAACATAGGTTACCCTATTTGCATAGATATCAAGGGCTCTGATTCATTTGTTGTTTTTAACATTAAATGATTTTGGTTTATTGCTACTGAGACAGCATAGGTCAAGGAAATTTGTTACCATACTGCAGTAAGTACGATTTAGTTTACTGTGACAATGTTTACATGCCCAAGTAGCGATTTCTCACTCAGAATAATAAACGCAAGACTTTGGACAAGAAACTGCAATGAACAATTCAGATCGAGAATAGTTGACCTTTACACCAGCCTCCCCACCACGTCGTCGCAGGTACAAAACTGACATTGCTTGCGCCGGTACAAGAACACATCACGTCATGCTCACGCTCTGCTGGAACACAACAAACTTGGCCGCGTCCCAAAAGAATACAACACAGCAGACTATCACCCCCATCATACATACTACACCACGCTGTTGTATGCCCCCAGAACACTACACACCAGGTTAGTGTACCCAACCGAACACCCACAGTACGTTATGATGTGAAACACAGAACACAATGAACACTAGCGCATTTTTCAACTGGGAGGTTTCGAGCAAGAATCGAACCCAGATATTGTTCTGCATACAGTAAAACCGAATCAGGAACTGATTTGAAAAAAAAAAAAACATGCTGTCATGAAGTGGCTGAAACGTTTTGTTTGTAGAGGTAGAGACATTTCAAAAAGCTTTATCTCACCTGTTGTAACATGAAGTGTTATTGTATGACATGTCAGCAGTCTAAAATGGTCAGTGCTTTATACAACATACAACAGCGTGGTGTGGTATGTACGGTGGGAATGATAGTTTGCTGTGTTGTGTTCTGTTGAGACGTGGCCAAGTTTGTTGTGCTCTGGGAGAGCATGAGCGTAGTGTGATGTGTTCTTGTACCAGCGCTAGCAATGTCAGTTATACACGACCACCATCAGTCACAGCCTCGAAAACCAAAAATAATGATTAAAAGAAAAGAAAAAAAGCAGGTTGACGACCATTTTTTAAATTCTTTTTTTAGCATGATCGATCGGCTGCGCTGTACCTAACACAGGGAAGATCTAAAGGCAGTGTAAAAGGTTTTTCCTTCATAGTAAGAGCGCATTTATTTTTTTTAAACAATAGGGCAGACGTCATACACGCGAACAATCTTCCATCAACCGTCCAATGCACGAAGCCTTGCCGACATTCGCAATCGCAACAAATCTCCACGTGTCCACAGGCTGCTCTTCAAAAATTATATTCGTGATCTCGTAACATAGCTTTCTGAAAGCACCCAAGCTGATCCACAATTTTTGTCCTAATAAAAGCAGTTGACCGTCATTTTATGGTTGAAGAATTTTCGCAAGCGTCATCTGGAAAAACAGTCAGTGCCTTGTAGGAATGCGAAGCAGCCATATCAGCAAAAGCATTTGCAGTAAGCTCCCCTGTGCGCAAGGTTTTGCCGCTAGGCTCTTCCAATTTACACGAGACAGCCGCATGTGGCACTGTGTGCAAGCTTGCAGGCTGACGGGAAAGAACACGAGCAAATTGAGAAAATATTATCACTCTCAGGTAAACAATCTTCGCCTTGTTCCGTTTTCTTTTTTTTCGCAAACTCTTTGATATAACCAGCCATAGATGCTGATCGAGTGGTTATAGAGCTCGACTGCTGTACCCAGTGTTTCACAAATTGAGTTCCGGCTGTGACAGGTGCTGTTTCGATGACGAAGAAAATTCCAGAGGCCCTTGCTTTTTGAGTCACGTTCGTGTTAAAGAACTCAAGGGGTTCATGGGTTCTTAAGACCTCCTCTAGGCAGTCCCTTATGCATAAAGTCGTGATTTTTGAATGTTTAACCTATCAAATGATACTATTTCTTTATTCTGTTGCGCCTGCGGTCTGCAGTGGACAGTGTCCTACAGCACTGCAGGACACTGACTTCTAGGGTTAATTTACTTAGGTTGCTTCATGGTTTTTCTTTGTGGCACCATTTGTAGTGCTCGTTCATAAAGCCTTGTAGAGGGTACCTTGCTAATCAGCACAATAACGAATAGTCGCATATTCCGTCGTTTACTGATCCCATACTTCCTGAAATTTACGGTCGTTTATGGCGTAGTGGGTACCTAGCCTGTGTAGTAGTGGTAGTTGCTCCAAGACTCTCGTTTATTTATTTATTTATTTGTTTGTTTATTTATTTATTTATTTGTTTGTTTATTTATTTATACAGCTAGCATACATGCCAGAACAAGAGTTGCTCGACTGGGCACAATTATAGAAGTATCAAAAAAGTAATTTAAAAAGAGAAGAAAACATAGCAACGTGACACAATGCGAAAAATGAAAAGGGAAGAAAAAAAATGCAACACTCAATGCGCACATAGCAACCAAGTCAGCAAAACATAGGCTAGCAAGCGAGTACATTTTCACCCGTGCATTTATTTCCACAAGGCACTTTTGAAATCATTCACATAGTTACACAGTACAACGTCCTTTCGTAATTTATTCAACGTACCAACAGATGATACGATGAAACAATTTTTGAATGATTTGGTGTTGTGCTTCCAAGGTTTGATGAGTTTACTGCGCTTTCTCCATGAATAGGATGGAATCAGAGTGAAAAGGTTTATCTCTGCTTTGCAAATACCATGGGATATGTGAAAAAATAATTTCATGCTGTTCATGTTCATTCTTTCATGCAATGTAAGGATATGAGCCATTGATTTTAAGCTTGTTTCGGACTGCTTTCTACTGTAGGATACAAAAATAAATCTTAAGGCTCTATTTTGAACACACTCACATTTAGTGATGCTATTTTGCGTGTATGGCTTTCATATAGGGCATGTACATTCTTGCAACGAAAATGCTATGGTTTTATATTCTTCAAGTTTTACTTCAGGTGTCGCGTCACCAAGCCTCCGACGAAACATCTAAAGCTTCTTTTGTGACTTATCAAAGATAGTCTACAACGGGCTCTGAAAAGGATGCTGTTCCAACTTTCACTGTGACTGGGCTGCGTGCTTTATGCAGGCATGTTGTTTTTTTTTTTCACTCTGCCGTATGATACTTCCTGCAGTCTCTTCTATAGACATGGTGGCACACGTCTCAACTTGAGTCGCAGGTCAAGAATAGTCCTCCAAAAGCAAAGCACAGTCTGTAGGCTGTTTTCTGTCAACCATTGATCAGTATGATACAATGGGCATTGGGTTGTGTCACTAAATATGTTCTCGGAAGTGTAATGAGTTGTGCGCTCGTATAACTCAAGTTAAACGCACTAGCATTGAGTCGTATGCTATTCGTTGGGGTATTTAGAGTAAGTTGGCCTAATTTGGTAGTTTATGTAGCGAACATTCGTTCAAGTGGTATTTCACTGTGTATCCATCACGTTGCCCCGCATGTCGTATTTTCTTAGGTGCGAGTGAAATCTTGCGATGCTTGCCGCCGATCGGTGCTCAAGCGGAAAGTAAACGAGCTGCCCATCTTCGGTCCCACGAAAAGGGTGGGAACATAAGAGTCCTAAAATGGCCTGCACCGCTCCGGCCGTAAATGCCTAATTTGACCGACTAAGCATCGCGGAGGAAGTAAAAATGAAGGACGGAGCATCACGCCACACGAGTGAAGCACACAGTGTCGGTCCTACACGTGATCAGGACGTAGGTTCATTTGGTAGGTTTCGGTAGTCTCGGTGGCGAATTCGTTCCGGCGTGAGCCGGCTGGTCAGCGCCGAGCCAGAACTTTTCGAGCACAAGCTACCGGCTGCCATACCCCGATGTCTTGGCGATTCTCGTTTCTTGCGTCATTTTGCTGAAAAGGTCACGTGTTTGGCAGCCACTGTTGGCTTCAAAACAACTTGGCTTGCCACGGATGACTGCGTGACGTCATGCTCCTTCTTTCCTTTTCTATTTCCTTAATGCCAAGTTGGTGTCCACGGTCATGAGCATCATATGTCGTACAGGCAATGAGTACATGAAACACATGTTCACACATGTTTCCTGCTGGTCATATAATTCGCGTTCATGAAACAGACAACACAAGGGTCACCAAGCTCGCTGCAGTGGAACCGTTTTGAAAAGTATATGTAGTCCAGCGTTACTTCGCACGATAATCCAGTTTGGTAGTTATTGAAATTTGTGACTTTTTTCTTTCTTTTTTTTCTTATAAATGCGTGACACTTTTTCCTGCACTGATCGTCCTAACACTGATCAGACACATATATAGCGACAAATATTACCACTGAATTGACAGGTTCGTGTGCGCTATTTTTGTGCAACAAGTTCTAGAGCAAACACTGCAGGACGCCTTCTAGTGTAAATTTATATAGGATCATGTTTCTCCGTTGTGGTACCATTTGTAGTGCGTTTTCACGCACAGGAAGTTACCTAAAAGAGCGGTATGTTTTTGCCACGGTGTCATGCAAGTTACTGAACGGAGTAGTATCATGTTCATTTAAACTGTGCTCCTTTACTACAAATGAGCCACTTTATTGAGAGAATGCGATGTTTACTGAAGCAGGCGTGTCTCATGTTTCCAACTGTACTGTGCAAATTTTACATTTCAATCGAAGGCAATAATATATTAACGATAATGCACTACGATTTTACATCTTCACTTCAATTTTCTTCCTGAAATATTTTGTGTTTAACAGCATGCAAAAACGTATAAAGCACTGTCAGAGTGTAAGCTTCATTTTCCAGCGTAAAGTAATTGTGAATAAATTGTTTATTGTCCAAGTATTAAGAGTTTGTGATGCGTTCCTTTGAATGGTCATGAATATTTCCAGTTTTTCTTTCTATTCATGGATAGTCGTGCCTTCCACACACCCCTCTTCTGCATGTCTGAAAAGACAAGACAAAATAAGAGTACAATTGGCTGATATCACTATGATACCTGCATTTAAATTGAAGAGGATATTGCAAACGAAGCTTTTAAAACATTCACGCTCATCATTCACACTGTCAATTGCTGAATTAAACGTAACCACCAAATAGATATCGCTGCTTTTTACGCTCATGATTTTAATTATATCTTACGGTGAGCGACTAGTGGGGAGAACAGAGGTACATATTTAGTATTCTGATCTGCAAGTCAGGCAAATGGTGTCACACATTCCAGCGTTTTATAGTTGGTGCTCGTGCAATATTGAGGATCAATTCAACTATTACGGTCTTGTGCCTAGCTGATCTGATCAAAATTTAAAAAAAAAACATCAGCAAGGTGCCCATACGCTACGATATTGCAAGCACCGAGCGGCTAAACGTAGAAAATTTTGTGCGCGCTAATCCTGGTGGATTTGACTGAAAGATAAAAAGAGTTTAGCGATATCCGCCGTAATTATTAGTGCTGATAGGAGTGTAGCTTTTTATGTTTTTCTCGCATTTATTTTGCCTAATAATCAAATACTGTTTTTTCCCGGCTGGTACAGTTGAAATATTGAAGGTATAAGGCACGCTACAGTCTATGCCTTCGGAAAATCTGATGACCTGGCATTCCGCAACGTGCTCTGAAATCTTGCATCAGATGGCCCACTAAGGTGTCGCCTCCCCTGAAGTGAGTCCATCGGGCCGAGATCACGTGAAGTGCCGAAACAATTCCAAATATAAAATCCAAGCTCAGAGAGCATAGCACCGAATCAAACAAGGTTTCGAAGCTGCTTTGGTAAACAGCATGATTGATACGCTATGTTGGGGTTACGTCGCCTGTGGACGCGGTTACCTAATAAGAATCTATAAACATTTCACATACTAATCTTATAACTCAACAAGTATCATGTCACCTTGGCGTGCACATTGCTTCGATAAAAATGTGGTCAGTACGTGAGGGCTCCTTGCATCGGACTTGTAGAGATTAGGGCTAGCCCGTCAACGTTGCGCGGACTTTCCCCTTTATTTCTGCCGTCCATGTGTCCTAACATGACCCTCCTTTTCTCTGCGTTACGTCGGTGCTGGGAAAGCGAAAGCGGTAGTGACGTTCACCTATCTCACCCCACACCGAATCCTACCGTATCTCGACGTTGGTGTGACCTTTTCGCGCGCGTGCCTGGCGGAGGCAGGAGAGAATCTCTGTGGAGTGCGAAGGATGAGTACGCCTTTTCTTTCCCGTCCGTCGGCTCCTTTGTGCGCGGAGCCCGCTTGGACTCGTCAACGGCGCCTTGGGCCCGCTGATAAAGGTTACTTTAGGTTGCCTCTTTTGAACGTGAGGCCGAAAAGCAGTGCGTTCATGATCATGAGAGAACGCAGCATAGTCTCGGCCGTTTCCTTTAGCGACGTGGTGCCGTGACCCTACTGCGCGCGGAGATGCGCTCGCGGCACCTTTTGTGTTGTACTTCCGCCCGTGGCGTGGATAAGCCTCTTTTGCTTTCTCCGCCATCTTTTTCAGCGGGCGCCGTAGTACGTTTACGGAGTGCCGCAGGCAATGAAGTGTTGCGAACTGTTTGTGAGCAGTACTGTGTACTTGCCGCGCTGCGCTCGACGCCTTGGCTGTACGAAAGCGCGTGTGCAGTGGCGTTAGTCACGTGAGGCGACGGTGAACGCGGTCCAGCGTCTCGCTAAGACAGAACCCACTCTAGTGGCCGTACTTCTGCGGGAACCGTGTACACTAAAGACTAAAGGCTACTCTTAAATGGCATTACCTTACGTGTTGGTGAAGCCAACAATATTTACACTACTCCATTACCAAAACACAAAAACACCTTGTTGCGCTTGCCCCTAAACCGAAAAATTCAGCGCATGATGCTAATTTCTCACTGCTTAATTACGTGTGATCGACTTCCAATTCTTGTTTTTATCTGTGCAGAGATATTAACACAGAAAATAATAAGTGTTGACAAACGCATGTGAGTGACTGCGGCATTACCCCTCGACTAATATGCTGCTCGCACATCTGACTTTCCCCGAACAATATTTCGTGGCCGGCTTAATTACAAGGCATTCATGACTATGCCAGTTGATTCAATATTTGTCCTCCATTTTACAGTTTTGTTCGTGTCGCATTATGTCCTATAGCAGTCTGATAACAATTATGTACTGGTGAAAATATGCGGCCAAAGAGGTGCAGTCTTCACTGATGCATGCAAAAGTATCAGGCTTTTTTTTATTAAAATAAATTTATACAAGAAGCCATTTCGTAATCTCTGTATCCCAGTAGGCAGAGTTGAATACAAACCTTTCCACGGCCACATGACATTCCTGTTAGAATAGTCACAATATAACAAGTCCTCCGGACCCCCAGTTGATGGCAGCAGGACATTTTGCACTGTCTGCTAAGGTGATCGGGCTGAAAAAATTGCACAAATACAAGAATTAGTGATTTACTTTTGAACATTCTTCCATTCTTCCTGCACAATAACTAACATGGCCGTTTACAGCTAACATTTTAGGTTGGTGCCCAACACATATTAACCTATATTTCCATTTCTTCTTGCTGAAAATCGCTTTCGAAGTGTTCAGCATTCGCGGTGGAACACCTGCCAGTCAGGCAGATGGCCTGCTTTAGATAATCGTTCGAAGTCAAAATTTCTATACTTATTTTCTTTTAATCTGTCATACTTTTTTGTGACGAAGGGAGGGAGGAGTTTTCGCTCTCAACCACTGTACCATTGCGTCAGAATACTTTGGCGTCTCTCATAATCATGTGGTGGTTTTGGGACGTTAAGCCCCACATATCAATCAATCAATCCTCGGAATATTCTCAACACGCCACATGACGCCGACGCTTCGGGTGACCTGTGCAGCTGGTCACCTTAAGATCGGGTCTTCCACCTGCAGACGAGCTGTTAGGATCGGTGCTTAAGCCAAGTAGAGAGGAATGTTCCCGCTTCTGCGAACAAGCCACCGAAAAGATGCGGGTTTGCCGACAGCCGTCCAAATATGGGTATTGTCCTCCCAACCGGCAAGCGAGGCTCATGCAGTCACGAAGCCACAACGAGACAACAAAATGGTGTCGGTCGAGACAGCCTCATTGAAGAAATGGTGGGGACAGCATGAATTACACTCGGCCCCGCAAAGTGAGCGTGACGAGAAAGGTTTCTTTTCATATTGCTGGTAGTAGGAGCATTGACCCAGCACCGAGTGGCATTCTCACCCCAAGGAAGAGACAACTGGGCGCAGGAGGGGGAGTGTGGTGGCTCCGCCGCAGTCAAAGACGTTGACCAAGGCGGGGGTGGGTGGCACCGCCGAAATCGATGTGTGTCCCGTGGTTGGACACAGAAGTTTTAAGCCATTTCCCCATTTAAGGATGAGAGGTAAAAGGACTCTTGCTAACTGGCTACCAGTGGGCTCCTGAGAGACCTTTTGACGAGATCGTCACGATGTATGATGAAATCTTCGTCTATATTCGTCATGTGGCAAAACGCTCACCTCGCTCACCTGTACATAATGTAAAATAGACCTATGTACAGTTCTTCTCAACAGTTTCTTCATGCTCGGCGTCTTCCTCCCGGGTCTCCGGTGCAAGTAGGACCCTGGTCAACCCCCGGTTCTAACGCTGGTGGCAGCGGTGGTATCCTGTCAGAACCCGGGTTTCAACAACGTGAAACTTAAACTGTCGGATGCCCCACACAAAGCTTCCTTTAGTTCATTCAATACTAGTGTAAACGCGCGCTCTTCAACGGGATCTGTCTGTCCAACTCAGTTCAGAAAGTGGTCGTGGTGGGACACCACATGAGGGGTAGGGCTACTTGCATTACATGTGCGTCCGAGTAGCAAAGCGCTTACGCATGCTATACACGCAGGTGTTCCCTTTAACAGGGGATCCATCTGTACATTCCAAAAAAAAAAAAAACAAGGTGTCTGAATTTACAACTCACGTGCTGGACAAACCATCTTCCTCCAGATTGCTTCAAGACCTTCTTGCAGTAGTACATCGCCCGCACTGTTTGGCCTGGGTATTGCTGGTGATCTTTCATCAAGTTCACCTTCGCCTGCACCTGTATACACTCCGGCTTAAGTTTCCTGCGATATGAATAATCACACGCTTACTCCTGCATTCTGAGAGGAATCACGGGGAGCCAGAACTGGCACCTTACACTGTTTGTAGGAACACGCCTTAGCCTTCACGGAGAAAGCTCAACAGTTTAATTTCATCCAGCAACACCAACCAGTCGCGTTTTGTTGATGGTTCTCTCGCGTATATGTCACGTGGTCTCTTTTTACCTCAGAAAAGTAATCGAAAAAAGTGTGTGCCAGCTTGCTCGAAGCTGTTTGTTTGTTTTCAAAAAGAGCTCTGGCTTGAACGCAGGCAAAATACTTATTTGCTGAGTCGCAGCAGAACACAGAAAGAAGCATTGTTTTTTAAGTAAGATTTTTCGTTCGTGAGCTTGCGACATGGCCCGCTGGTCTGCTCTTTTTTATTGACTACATTATTGAGATTGAGCATTATAATTGGCGGAGTTCAAGGTCTTGGTAAAGTTGCTTTGTACGCAACTCCGAAAACTTCATTGGGAGAAGGCCGTCATTAAGGTAAACAATAGAGTTTTGGATGCAGTGCGTTTCATTATTGTTAGGAAGTCAATTACAGAAAGATGTCGATGCGCTTTTGTTAGGTGAGCATGGATTTCAAACGTATAGGACGTCTAATCTCCCGCATAATTAACCTCGTCGCTGAGTATTTTTGGGTACTTTTATCAAACGAGAAAGTATAGTGCGTGTACTGTCCTTATCGGCCAAAGGAATCGTGGTGCTCCAATTTCATAGCTATAGAATATTTCAAGCCAGATAAATTCTAAACATATGTCTTATAGAAAGCACTCAATGTAAGCGTTTCGAATATACATAATTAAAGCGAGGAATTTCCAGGAGAACCGACGACACTAGGGGCATATCTTCCTTCTGTTTGTCTTCGTTTTATTCTCGCTTTTGCTTGCCTAAGTTGGTATGTAACAAGCCTGGCACACTGCAGTGTGCAATAATCACGAATGTCATATATATATATATATATATATATATATATATAGTGGGAGTAATAATTCAATGGGCCAGTTAGTCTTCGTGAAGGTATGGGATATATCACAACGGGAGCGTTGTCAACAAGGATAAATATATTTATTTCCCAACAGTTTCGGGAGGGGACCTCCCTTCATCAGGGGATAACTCATCCCCTGATGAAGGGAGGTCCCCTCCCGAAACTGTTGGGAAATAAATATATTTATCCTTGTTGACAACGCTCCCGTTGTGATATATCCTATATATATATATATATATATATATATATATAAAGCCTACGTATATGTTCCATCCTCCACCACTTTTATCTTCACGTTACCGGTGCTCTTACCTTCCGCTTACCCACGTTCTATTCTTCATAATATTGTTTCTCACTGTCCACCACTCCAGATCCCTCTTTGCTTTCATTTACACCATTAAAGTCGTTCCATCTGCTATGCTGATCAAGCCGATTGTAAAATGATCATGCGCAAGAGGCGCTGTGAAATGCTAAACACAACTATACTTCAATCAAGTGCCAAAGGACAAGCTGTACTCATACTGAATGGACGTACAAATTATTATTATTGGGCTTAGCTGATTATTTATTGGTTACATATTGAGGTGCTTGATAGCGCTATCGAAAATCTTAATTATAGTTTCTGTACGCTTCATTTTTTGTTTTCTTCAGCATAAAGGACGTTGTAAATCCGATAATGCTCCGAGAGAAGTACCACTTACTGATAGACATTTCGCACAGACTTCTCGCTGCAAGGAGAGAGGCGATACTTCTTGAGTCCTCCGTCAACGTAGCTCATCAGGTATCCTTCTTCCCAGGGGCACTCAGGGGTTTCATCGTGTGGTGACCCCAACCTGTTTGGAAAATAGTCGACTTCTTAGTGTGAGTTTGATCCTGTCTCGCCTTTCGGTAAAAGGTAGAGAGAGAAAAGGGGTGGGGGAGAAAGATAAAAGAAAGAAAAGAGGTTAACCAAGAAAGCACTCTGCTTTGCTACCCTGTGCTTGGGGCCGGAAAAAGGAGTGCGAAAGAAAGAAAGGGTGAAGAAAAAAGAGTTTGCGACAGTAGGGGAAAACGTGGCTGATCCCCCTATACTAGGAATCGGTACAGCACTAGAGCGAAACGTGTATTCGCAGAGGTAGCTGAACATTTATTGTGGATTGTTTCACAACAGCAACAAATATCAAAGTGACGGGAAGACTGGTAAGCAGGTCGAAATTTGCAGCGCATGCCTCAAGCAGAAAGCATGCACAAATTGAGCATAGAGAAGACGATCGCGGAAAAAACAGCTGTCACAGCTCGACACTTAGAGCGCGCTGTTCAAAAAGAAACGAAAAAACATGAAACGAGCGCACAAGGACAAGCGCGAACAGCTGTCACAATTTCTACTTCTTGTGTCAGCAACGTACTCCTTTCGTGTCCGCGGTCACTGCAGCGAGCGAAGCGACCTTCGCCTTCTCTCGAATCACCGGTCCGATAAGCGCGCACGCGGGAGAGACCATGCTCCGTGGAAGCTGCGCTCTTTGGAGGTGACGACGCGAGCCCGTCGTGTCATCTCGCTACTGATAACAAAGAACTGTCTGGGCTGAGAAGAACGCGAGCACAGTCACAACAAAAGCACGAAAAGCCGCCTTTAAGAGCTTTATCTAAACCCGCTTTGTGTAAATGCTACAACCACACTTGTTGGGTACCCGCTACGCCATAAATAATCATAATGTCTGTAGCCGACATTCACCATGGTAACAGTGGCTGAAGACAATGAAGAGTTGCGCCAAAAGAGGGTATGTGCCACAGTTAATAGGTGATGAAGAACGAGATTATTAAATGTGTTGGTGTATTGCACGACCCACTCGTGGCACGATTCGTATTGTGTAACGCCTAGTTGTTAATTGCTGTTCTAGAACGCTATATTACGCGTATTAGTGCGATTCTTTTCCCGACATTAGCACTTCCCAAGGCAAGTTGGCGCACAAGTCTCAAGGGCCGGCGTGGCTCAGCTGAGCGTTGCCAGTGCTTGGGACTCGTTCGAAATTCTATTCAATATGTAACCATTCTGTTTTTTACCTCTGTATGTAGTTGTCAGCACCTTCAACTCGAATGTTCCGACGTGTGGCCTCGGAACGCCTGGTTAGAGGTCAGCGCCGCCAAGCTTTGAAAATGATATGCTTGCCACAGTTAGCGATACATGGAGAGTGCGTTGGTTTCTACAGTAAATTTTTGTTTCCAGTCTACCTGCCCCGCCATGGTGGTCTAGTGGCTACGGTACTCAGCTGCTGACCCGCAGGTCGCGGGATCGATTCCCGGTTGTGGCGGCTGCATTTCCGTTGGAGGCGGAAATGTTGTAGGTCTGTGTGCTCAGATTTGGGTGCACGTTAAAGAACCCCAGGTGGTCGAAATTTCCGGAGCCCTCCACTACGGCGTCTCTCATAATCATATGGTGGTTTTGGGACGTTAAACCCTACATATCATCATCATTGCCAGTCTACCTGACCAGTGGATCGAATGCACTCACTTGGCATCCCGTTTTCTCCACGTTTCTTTCGTGGCTACGTTGTCGCGCGTGCCCAATGGCGTTCGTTGTCGTATACTTATCTCAACAACAAACCCTTGCGTGTGACAACTTACGCACCTTTCCAGTTTGAATTCACACATTGGATTAAACGTTATTAAACGGATTACATTGGATTAAAACGTGAAGAACTGTTAATGCCTCACCACATTTGTCACACAATGGTGGATCGCCACCGGACAAAAGATGTGTGTGTGTCGTGTATGTGTGTCCTATCCTGAGTCTTGTCAGCGTTACCTCTGTTAGACGTGATTTTGATACTGATGGCCAATGGCCAAGGTGTGGCTTAATAACGTGTAGCTTGTTTTGTGTGTGTCTATCCCACTTTCTCTGCCAGTATACCCTGAGCTTTAGTTTGAGAGACGGCTTAAGATCAAGGGGCAGGATCGATATGGGTGTAGTGGCACTGATTTCGGGGACGGATGCAGCAAGCTGATCCGCCATCACGTTGCCTTGAATCTCATGGTGCCCTGGCACCCAGCACACTACAACATGTTGGTTGAGTGTGTAGAGTTTGCATAAAATGGAGTAAAGTGAGACGAGGACAGGGTTTTTTTTTGTTTTTTAAGACTGTGCAGAGCCGTTACCACACTGAGGGAGTCTGTATAAATTACTGATTTTTGTATTTGTAATTGTTTGATGTGTTTAGCTGCCACAAGTATCGCATAAGCTTCCGCTGTGAAGATACTTGTGCCTGGATGTAGAGGGCCAGCATCCGAAAAGGATGGGCCGACAGCAGCGTAGGACACAGAGGAGTTAGACTTGGAGGCATCTGTAAGTAACTCAGGACGTGTGTATTTGTGTTGAAGTTCCAGGAAGTATGTTCGGATATGGGCAATAGGTGCATGTTTTGTAACTTCTAGGAAAGACACATCGCAGTCTATAGTCTGCCACTGCCACGGTGGCGGGTATGCTACAGGAGCCATTAAACTGTGTTCAAGTGACACACCAGTTTCTTCAGCTAGACCCTTCAGGCGAACTGAGAAGGGCTGCCTCATCGAAGGCCTGTTTTGAAACAGTGGATAGCGTCTTAAATGTCGCACAATAAATAAATCTGAAATTTGGTGGCGTTGTTCATGTCCTGATTCATTAATTTTCAGACAGCGTGAATTGAACTGTTCTACAAAGGCGGAAAATGTCTCAAAAAATATTTATATAATTGTTTTCTTCAGCTAAAAAGTAAAAAGGAAGTCTTTTCAACATTATGCACGTTGCGTTTAACTGAAAAATTAAAAACAGACTTTTTTTATTCTTGAAAGAAACTTGAAAACGTGCTTTCAGTTCGACGTTAGGAACTGGTAAATAAGGGGGCCGGACGTTTTTGGGGATATAACACTTGCAGTCTTGAAACCGTTTATAATCTTCTAATCTGGGGCCGGTGATATCACCTACACTCCCACTGCGCATGCTCTCGTCTCGCCTTTCGTCCTGCATGCTCCTGTCTCGGGCCAACTATCGCTCTCCCCTCCCCTCTCTCGCCTCGCAAGGCCGACGCAGGCAGCGTCTGCTAATAAAAACCGACTGCTGGCGCTGCACAACCATTCACTGGGCACCCCGTATACGTATGCACTGGACTTCGCATTTGCAATTCAGACAACGGTGTCTTGGCTTTCACTTAGCTTGACGCTTTGCTTGACCTAAGTAGATGCGATGGAAGCAACAGTACCTTCAACCAGTAGTGGGGCACAACCTAATCACAGCGTCCCACCACTCCTTGAAGGCAACGCTTCTCTTTCATTTAATAAACGGGAATATTAAAGATGAAATAATAATTAAGCATTTCCAAATCATCCCAGTTATGCAACATTCACGCGGTGCCCTCCCCGCCCCCCTACACAGTATTCGACACATTCACTCGAGTACCCCCGTGGGAAGATGCGAGCGGATTTTTCTTCTCGCTGTTTTTGCAACATGTTACGATAGATTTTACGTCATATCCGTGACGGAAATACGCCAGCGGAGCCGTGTTGAACCCCTCCCCGGCATAAAACACGCTTTCCTGTTAAAAAGTGTAGTGACTGGAACACCATCCGAGCACTAAGAAGCAACATTGTCCGCAAACAGTCACAGTTCGTCTCTAAGTGCGTTTGCTGGCAGCCCCGCCGCGGTGGTCTAGTGGCTAAGGTACTCGGCTGCTGACCCGCAGGTCGCGGGTTCGAATACCGGCTGCGGCGGCTGCATTTCCGATGGAGGCGGAAATGTTGTAGGCCCGTGTGCTCAGATTTGGGTGCACGTTAAAGAACCCCAGGTGGTCGGAATTTCCGGAGCCCTCCACTACGGCGTCTCTCATAATCATACGGTGGTTTTGGGACGTTAAACCCCACAAATCAATCAATGCGTTTGCTGGCAGGAACAGCAGCAATGCCCTCAGAGCCGCTCGTGATGCAGATCATGACGGGCTGTCAGGCATTCGAATAAGAAATGAATAGCCATTTGAGAACGCCACTCCAAGCCACGGACGCGCCAGCAAGGTTGGTAGGCACAAGACAGATTCACTCACACGTGACACAGCTCGTGGGCGATTGCAGTGACTCCGTTGTAAGTAGTAGCAATGTCTTCGCTCTCGCCAATCTTCAACTTTTGGCAAACAGTGCCACAGAATGCAAGACCTGAAAATGAAGTTTAGTTCAGCAATGCTAACGAGTGGGTCCTTACAATCAATACCATCTTTTAAGAACACACAATATGGTAATGTTGCATGATGTTTAGATGTTATCCACTGCAAAGTCAAAATGGTCACGCAGTCGACTTACGATATATGTAAGACATCCGCGCCGGGGACACTTGGAGTCACCATTATTACCTCGTCCATTGTATTAAAGATACACTGAAGTCAAACAATGAATGGGAAATTACTAAAGTGTTCTCTGAGAACTATAATGTCGTTAATTGTAACATCATAGTTATGAAATAATAAAAAAAAAGCCAAGTAGCATGGGTACATTTCGTGCCAAAATTATCGCACCTGACGCGACGTTATTTGATGAAATCATACAAAAGCACGGGACACGAGAAAAAGGCTGACGAATTCACCACCCGCGAAGAGTTTGTATTTTGCCGACAGTGAGTCGACTATGTTCCCTGAAATACGATGCGTTAAGCCTCTGGCCTGATCAGCAGACATTGTGCTTCATTTTCACGAGCTGCGTAGGCCTTAGTCAACAACGTCAAAATTTATGACTTCACGGCTGTTGGTGCAGAAGTTTCGAGGTTGCGCTCACATTTCGGTTTCATGCGTTTTCTCGCTTGCCAATTGTCTTTTTGTAGTGAGTGCGGTAATTTTGAAACTGTGAAAGGGTATTTTACCAATTCCGGAAGAAAATATTTTTCTTTAGTGTCCCCATAACACTCTTGGGAGAAACTACAACAACCACGTACAGTTTGCTAAGTCCTCGTAATTTTCCTGACATGCGCAAGCACCCACTAAGTAATTATTCGTTTTGTGGGAAAGGGAGGTGCCCAATACGAGGCTGTAATGCGCAACTAGTTGACGCGGTATCAGATTACGAGGAAGAATTGTTGCTTAGCCGTTTATAAGGGGTGGAAAGCTTTATATATATTTTTTTATTTATACAAGTACCCACTGCACCACGAGAGCCTTATTGCAGAGGGTGATTTCGAAACAAACAGATACACTATCAAAATATATGCAAATTCCCATACAAACATGAAAATACGAGCCAATTACAAAGCGGTGTTCACTGCCAGAGAAATTGGCAACACATACGAACGAACAAACCATTTTCAATGCAGGCACCATTTAATGAAGAAAAGAAACAAAATCAAAGTTGTCAGCAAAAGCAAAGCAAGCAGGGAGGCAATTAATATTTCACGGTAGATAAAAAGGTAAAAATGATTGAAATCGGTATAATTCTTTACAAATGGGTCCTTTGGAAGTCTGTTCTAGTGCACGCAGGAGTGAGGGGAAAAAATAGCAACATTGAAACAAGCTCTTGACGCAGCGAATTGTTAATACCCTACACTCATAATCCCAACCTGTAGAGATGAAGTCAGGGATGGGGGATGTACAAGTTTTTTATTCACTCCTGTGCGATTAGAGTAAATTTGGAAAAGATGTTCTAACTTAATGGTTAGGTCGTGTTGATCGCTAGGGTTTTTTTCAACCAAGGTTGTCTTTTATTAATGAAATGCTGCTCTCATAGGTGAAATTATCAGTGATCAACATGACTGTGCAATTCTGGATATGCTCAAGTTTATCAATATTATGATGATGATGCCTAAACGACAGTTTTAACGCCTGTTTATGCCTGAATGGCACTTTTCAGCGCCTATTATGGGTACCTAAGACATCTTTTTTTTCGTGCCTCAAGTTCCGGTCTCCATTCATCACTCAGAAAACCTGGTCCTCAACAAAGATAACACAGCAAGGTGATGAATTAGTGGTGAACTCCATACGAAACGTTAAGTTGCAGACTGCAGGTTGATTAAAAAATCTCGAGATTCTGTTTATCACACCAACACTACTTTTTTTCTGGCTCCATAACTATGTTATACTACACCACAGCAATACTTCGAAGGTTTCCGCACATGTTGTTACTGCACTAATATTTACAAAGTTGACTGACGGCTGAGAACCAATTGCAATAAAATTATAAAACAAACAGAGTTCTTTCCTCTTGCCGAGTGAAGTGTTCACAATGGGTCCTTAAAAGAGTATCACTGGAATGCAACGCTGCTCCGTGTTATGCAACATTACAAAACGCATTTTCTTGCGATAGCAATTACATGTACACTCTAAGCTAAATATTGCCGCCGGTGACGTCGTCACAATTGTATATGTATACGTATATGTAAATGTACACCGTGTATGTATACGTATCTATATATATATATATATATATATATATATATATATATATATATATATATATATATATATATATAATCAAGAAAAAGACTCCGGTGCGCAGAATGAAGCGTTGGACTTCTGAATTGTGAGTGCAAAGCGTTCGCAACTGAGCCACGAAGGAGCATCTTCTTTAACGTTCAAATGGCAAACTATTTATATTTATTTATTTGGATACCCTAAGGGCCCACAGGGCATTACATATTGTGTGTGTGTGTGTGGGGGGGGGTTATGAGGAATGAAATACAGTAACATTTAAGGTATACAACAATTGAAAAGGAAAACTAGAAAGATAACGCAGAAACAATAACATTTCACAAATGAACAGTGACACTCCACAAATGAATACAATCGAAAATCAGTGTAAAATACAATGAAGTGATCTAATGAAAAGTGTTATCACACTCGAGAAACGAGTGGAGCGCTAATTGAAAAGACTGATGATCGATGATAGTGGCAATGCTAGATGGCAGTCAATTCCATTGATCTATTGCTCGTGCAAGAGGTGAATTCCGATATTTTTCAGTGTTCTAAAAATATGGCTTGACTTTATAGGCGTGGTCTAATCTAGACAAGATGTGGTGTGCGGGTATATTATGAGATCGCGAAAAAGACGTGGTGCTACGGTAGAGGCTGTGAAAGAAGGATAACAGGGCGAGTGTTCAACGCAAGGTGAGTGAAGGCATATTAAGAGTGCTTTTTAGTTTCGGGACGCTTTGAAATCGATAATAAGATGATAGGATGAACTGGGTCACTTTGTTTCGGACCGCTTCGAGGTGATTAGACCAAGTGACATGATATGAATGCAAATCCACACCATCTACCACTTAGCGCTAATGATGGGCATCTCAGGAGAGGATGGGGGGATGACTATCGTGTTTTTAGCATTACCAGCAAGATAGCGCTATGAGCTCGCGTCGCCACATCATCACGACGCGGTGGTGCGCGCTCTCATCTCTCACGCGTACTTTTCCACGCTGAGATGGGGCAAAGTGGACGCTCATGCGTGCGCTTCTTTATCTCGCGGCGGAGACAATCGTACGCCTTCACTGCCCTTGACCTTTCACCGTAACAATTCTACTGAAGTCACCGGGCGCACAAAGGTCACTGCAATCGCTGCACAGTCTCCGTTTGTGAAAAGGGCGCACTTTTAAGATACAGCGTAGTAACAACTGAGATGCTTGTTCGGATTCATTCGTACCTGTGAGTACGTTTCGTGCGTCATTTGGGCGTCAGAAACATGGGGCACATTTCTATATGCTTTGCATCCTGTGCGTGACCTCCCAATTTGTTGCTATCATGTTCATTGCAGCAAATGCGAAGCAAAGAACGTGATAGCAACAATGGTGCGACTTTTTTGTAGATTACAAATTTCCTATTACATTTAGCTTTTTGCCAGGTGTACAAATTTTCTACCGTTCCCCGTCATCTAAGTTGCTACGAATGCGCCGCCGCGGTGGTCTAGCGGCCAAGGTGCACTCGGCTGCTAACCGGCAGGTCGCAGGATCGAATCCCGGCTGCGGCGGCTGCATTTCCGATGGAGGCGGAGGTGTTGTAGGCCCGCGTGCTCAGAATTGGGTGCAGGTTAAAGAACCCCTGGTGGTCGAAATTTCCGGAGCCCTCCACTACGGCGTCTCTCATAACCATAAGGTGGTTTTGGGACTTTAAATTCCACAAATCAATCAATCAATAGGTTGCTACGAATAATTAGGCAACCTTTGGTAGCTTATTGGCGAGGTCTGGAATATACAAAGTAAGCGGTCTTGAACTATGTAACATAATATGCGTTGTACATACCGGCCAGACCGTTGTTAATTTTTCCGTTTGGTCTGTTGAACATGTCCAACCTGAAAAGAGTGTCAAACTTGCATGCAGAAAGAGCTTTAGATAATGAAGGCAGAACGCAAAACAAAAAAGAAGTGTCGCTGCTGAAGCGGATAACGAGCACATCAGATATGGTACAATAGCCGTGGATTTGAAATTAAGGCGGTGCGCATGGAAAGTGGGTGACAGCATTGGTATATGTATATATATGCGTGTGTGTGTGTGTTCCTTTTCTGAATAAAACCTTCGGTTGATAGTAAGCGCTGGCGTTGTTCCCTCTCTTTGTCCGTGGGTCAGTGTGCGCTAAAAATAAGTTACAATGCGCAGATGTTTTTAGTGTAGTTTTTCAACGGTTCAACTTGCATCTTGAGCCTTCAAAGTTACTTTTATCACCTGATTAAAATTTCAATGGCCCTATTGAAGATCACATTTTTTTAAACTACCAGTGTGAACTGCAATGCTATTCATATACTATAACTTACTTTGTCATATCATGAGCCTGCTTAAGTAACAATCTGTCCATTTCGAGGTATTCGCGCCGGCTCGCGGATGAAAACGGGTGCAATCTAACAACTGGTTTATTTTAAACACGTTTTTGGGCCGGAAAAGAAATGGGAGGAGTGTGTGCGTTGGTTAACCACTAATGTGACAAACATAGCAATGTACAGAAAGAACGTGACATTAAACACAAGCTCCACTTTGTTCAAATGTGTAAATAAAGTAGGTTATAATACGCCTCTGAAGTCTGTCACGTGTATGCGGGGCATACTGGCAGATGTATTGAACATGCCTGAGGGAGCGCATGTCGACTCTGAAAGGTTCTTTACTACACAATTAGCACTGCATTGCAATGAGTGCGCATGCTCACCTTGTTTTAGCAACGCTATAAATACTTTGGAATATAGGCACTGGGCAGCGAACTTCAAGAAAGATAATGAAAGTAAGCTTATTACACTGGCAAGCTGAAGGAAAAGTGTGTTTGCAACTCATAGGTTCTCTTGCCTGAGAAGGAAATTTCGCTCTTGTCTGTTGTTCATTAAGCATGCGATCATAAGCTGTGCCATGTGCGCCGTTAAAATGCTTCTTGACCAGATTGCGCAGATCCGAGGGTTATTATATTAACGTTTTAAAAATAACTAGTGATTAGATTGCACCCGTTCGTGTGTGTCTTTGTATCTGTGTGCCTGCGCAAGTACATCAAGGTGAATATATTCCAACTAGGCCGAATAACAGTAATTACAATCTGATTACACTGCAATAAATATCGCGATGCAGTGTAATTTGGTGTAGGCAGCTAAACACCTCAGCTAGTTATGAACTCACTGCTAACCCTACGCCCGTACTGTCATCGGAAGCGCCCTCAGCAGCAACAAGCCTTTTAATTGCCCGCCACACCTATACTTGGCGAGAACTTATAATTTCACGTTGCAGTGAAGGCTACAGAGACAGGGCTTCAGCACATTCGTGTAGCTCCAAAATTTGTACGTCAGTTACCAGCTGGTCTCTGTTTTTTTAGCTCACATGACAAAACACTTTTACCTGGCGTGAAGACAAAACCCTGCACCGCACAAATAAGTAAGCAGACCTCAGGCTCTGACACTCAGCCTTTTTCAAGTCGGGGCGTACCCTAACCCCGCGTTATTGCACGAGACTTATCCCTACAGCTAAAAGACACATATTACTTTTGCTATGATATAGCTGACTTGGAACACGTGCTCTGGAGGTGCCTCGAGTTACGCTGTGGTGAACTGAAGGACCTAATGAAGTTCATCAATCTATCCATCTATCCACCCATTCATCCAACCATTCAACGCTCATATCGTTGACGTGTTCCTAAATTATATGAACGAAAATGTAGATGGAAGGAATATTTCGATGCTTCAGTGTGGATTTTAGAGTCCAATTATGAGCATATATATATATACTACCGTGGTTTTAGGACGTTAAACCCGACATATTAAAATTAATATTTTATTGTTTTTTACCTACAACCTTCCAAAACTGTGTCAGTGAAGTCACAAATAAATCAGTAATGTTTTCACCAAGGCTAATTGCTTTTTTTTGATGTAATAGCACACATTTGCTTTGGTTTTGTGGCTTCCACAGTGCTGTCAAGAAAAGCTGTCGCCGAGTATAATCATCTTGTATTACAAATAAAGATGCTAATGTGATCAGTCACTTAAACAACTGGACGCATTGCTCTCACCCTGTTACAAGCATCACGATGTCGTTGCTTCCAGGGACTCTTCCATTCTCGATATATTTTTCGATCCCACCTAACGTCGCTGGTGCATCCAACATGCCTTGGTGTTTGGTCGCGAAAGCATCATCCTGTGTTAAAGATGCAAACGTTATTTATTGGGACAATGTCTTTAGGGCTTGTGCTATCAGAGGGTGAATCTTTACGTCTTTTGTAGCCTATGCTACCCACAGCTTGAGTTGTGCGAAATTTCCGGGGGGAAGGAGCTTCATTCACATTAATTTAAGGAAGGTACAGGTAATATTTGATGTGCATGCTGCTATAAAAAATTCCCAGCCGAAACTTCAATATGGCTGAATAGCATGCTCCTATTTAATCATTTCTCACCGCCTTGGGTACTATACGTTACATGCCATTAGGGTCCCTTATGATGGTTTGTCCAAACGTAAGTCAATATAAGCTAGGGAATAGTTTGTTGCGGTGGTTGTTCGACGAACTTAGAAATGTCGTGATGCACAGGTTTCCGTTCAGGCTAGCACTGGTTCGGAAAATGTTTACATCGCTTATTTCTATAGGTACGGTTTTTTCCCCTCTCCGCTTGCCGCAATGCACATAATTTTCTGGTATTTGTTTTGAGGTGCCTCGTCCAGTAGTGTTGTGACATTGTTAGCCATGTTTGACAGCTTACGAAAGCGTCGCTTACATCCCGCTCCACACAGATGCAGCTTAAGAAAGCAGCGCAGAGAACGAAATGGAATTCATGCTTTTGATTAGCGCGTCTTGTCGAGAATCTGTCAGCTTGGCTGCAAATCGAAATCAATGCACCATCGCATCTCTGCGAAGCGGCATCGCAGTGCATTGGGAGACATGTTGTGCAGCTATCATCTTTAAAGACGGTAACACGTGGGCATATAACGCATGGACTCGCACGGCAAAACTATCGTGGCCCAATGGCGAAAAGTGAAAATAAAACAAAAAAGGTCTATCTGTTTGCTGTCGGCACTCTCTTCACGAATATGATTGTGTTGATTTGACGCTTTCTTTCATATCTATCTTTTGCTTGAGATATATCAGTGAATAAGCATTGTTTTCTATCCAACGTTTGCATGAATATCAGATAAAATGACATAGTGCAAAAAAAAGAAAGAAGAAGAATAACATGAAGAGGTGTAAGGGAAAGACGGAATGATATTATTCTTGCCCCTCAGATTCACATTTGATCAACGCGCCGAGCCACGTGGGGTAAAAGACTGTTTGCCGTGCTCTCTCATATTCTCTTTCACTGAAATGACGGCTGCACGTATCACGCGATCGCTTTGGGCAAAGGCATACCTGCACAGGCGTTGGGGTAGATGGCACACTTATCGCTTGAGTAAATAACGACCACTTTCACTCTATCCGGCATCATAATTTTTATAAATAGATGGTGCATGCTACAGAGGAAAGAATACGTATGTTCGTTTCCGCTCCGTTAAAAAAAACTATTTAATTAGTTAGTAATGCCAAGACACAATGACCTAACAATGCATGGCCTCTTGGTTGAATCTGTTTATGCTTCACTTTATTGATACTTTCAGGAAGGCAGTACGCAATAATTTTACACGCGGGAGAATACAGAAAATTTAACAGGGACTAATTTCATACATTTTGTTTAAAGCTTTGTAAACAAACGGTGCTAGTCTCAGGACCGTAGTATATTACGAGCAAGATCCGACGCCTGCAGTATTCTTCTTATCTCGTTTTAAGCACCACATCAAGAAGCTTCTTACACACTAGCGCTATTTCTTTCTATGGTTTATATAGTACGAATCTCTATCGTGCAGACGGAACTCGGTATTATGCTGCTAATTTTTTTTTTAGTTCTACCTAACGCACTTTAGGTTATTGCATGTATTCTATAACCACTTCCTTCGATGTCAATGGTGTGACTTTTTTGGGATTACTTGCTATTTCCAGCTTGTGCAACTGTTTACACATCATCATCATCATCATCATCATCATCATCATCATCATCATCAGCCTGACTACGTCCACTGCGGGACAAAGGCCTCTCCCATGTTCCACCAGTTAACCCGGTCCTGTGCTCGCTGCTGCCAATTTATACCCGCAAACTTCTTAATCTCATCTGCCCACATAACCTTCTGTCTCCCCATAAACCGCTTGCCTTCTCTGGGAATCCAGTCAGTTACGCTTAGTGACCAGCGGTTATCCTGTCTACGCGCTACATGCCCGGCCCATGTCCATTTCCTCTTCTTGATTTCAGCTATGATATCCTTAACGCCCGTTTTCTCCATCAGGTATTTGTTATTAGCTTTATGTCTGTGACTGATCTGTGATCCGATTGGTGCTAACTTCATGATTGCTCTTATCACGCAAGCACGGGCGGCGCGCCTTCTGTTATGAGCAACAGTCAACCGGCTGATGCTCTGCAGCTGGCTGGTCAATACGCCTGAAGCTGTACTGTTCACTTCTGTGTGTAAAAGAAATCCTGGGATGATTAAACTCCCTGTTCGCTACAGTAACCTCGTTTCTAATCACATGGAGTAGTTTGGTGGCGTAAGTCAAGAATTCAAAATCACAAGCTTTAAATGCATTAAAATTACTTGGAATGTACTCACTTTGCTCCGTGTTATTCCAACTAGGATGAAGCTGATCTTAGGTCTTTCCATGTCGAGATATCTTAAGTTGACCTAAAACAGAGTGTAGAGATCGTAACATGTTCATCAATCGTCGCATTTGCCATATATTAGAAATATGTCATTAGTGAAGCACGCTCAACCACATTTCTGAAACAGCTGAAAGCGCGTTAGCATATATACTTTAATTATGGTAAAATGCCTTCCTAACGCAAGCGAAAATTCACACAGTGTGCTACAGATAAAGGTTTGAAAAGAAGTACGGAAATTCTCAAAAAGATGAAATCCCAGAAGCACTCATTTCAACTCAACGTCTTGTTCGCCCGAGTGGATGCAGACGAGGCACAAATTTAATTGAACCACAGATGTACAAATCGTACCGCAAGAACATTCGTTGGTGAAGCATGCGGGCAGGAAGAAAGTGTGTGGAATGGCGAGCTTTGCTGGAACAAGTGCAGTGCCACCCAGAACATTTACTGCTTTACAATGCCGCAGAGCTTCTCCGAGTCCTCAATGCTTTTTGGGATGGTCGTTCCCTCCAGACGACACTGATTGATGCAGCAATGCATGGCTGCGACTTTGAGCCGACAAGGGCGTATGGCGAAACAAAGAAATCACGATACAATCACGATTCACATTGAGTATGGGCAACGTGACAGCAGCAGGGTGATATAACCTTCTGAATGACCCGTAGAATATTAGAGCAATAGCTGAGCAGCCAAACGGTCCAGCGGAGGAACGGAGGGGTGAGCGGAGCGCAAGACAAAAGGAAGAATGATGGCTGAGCGAATGCTCTGATTGCTTCAGCGGAGACGGCCGGTGGTATTTCTGCGCCACCTGTTGAACGCGGTTGAAACTACGGTCGATCGAGCAGAGGCTTTGCCTGAAGAACGGCCGCACGCTGGCCCACTGCGCATGATGCGCTGCGGGAAACGAAAAGGGCGGGAGGGTGGTTTGCTCTGCCGCTTACTAAAGCACAAGTGATTGATTCTGAGACATTCAACTCACAGCGTTGGTCGTGACTGCCATGTAGGCAATCAGTTCCTCGTTTTTCTTGAAGCTACGCTGGTGCTTCATGTCCGAAATCATGTGAACTTCCACAACAAAAACGTCCGAGTTCCCTTGGTTCGTAGCCTCATGTCTCTGGGTATTGTTTCCTGAATGTACAAGAAAGAAAGTCCTAAATGTACTGCGTTGCTCTCAGTTTTGGTCTTTGTAGCAGCTTGTTAAGCTAAGAAGCGTCAGCATTCATGCCCACTACGAAATTGTGCGTTTTGTTCTGGGGATCTTCGTGGATGTATGTTCCCCCACAAGAAAACAATACAGAACAAATATATTAAAATGTACGAAACGTTGCGTCTAATTCAACCGAAGTCGAAGCTAGTTTTCTAAAAAAATTAAATTATAGTGAAATTTCAGACATGCGTCTTTAGCACGTAGACCAAACTAGCCTGATCATTGATATCGAAGTCGATCAAGTAATAATGTAGTTCTATATGCAAAAACAACAAAATACACATGTACGAAGCTATAAAATACTTTCGGAGAGGGGGTGCCACTAGAGCTGAAGTTTCCACAAGGAAATCTTTGGCCAAGGCAGTAGTTGCTGCTTTTTCAAAGCTCACGAGAACTTACCAAAAGAGAGCTTGCCGAAACTTTGACTGCAATGACATTCTCTTATTTTTATTTTTTCATATTATCAAGCTACTATCTTCCCCTGAACCTTGGCCTAGCACGAATGTGATGTAAATTTTTTCTGCAAAGACATGATGTTTTCTAAAATCACTAATTTGCAATATATGAACAGTTTCTATGCATTTACGTTATTATTAATGAGCTATTTGTCATGCACTCCATTGTAACATTTGCATGGGTATACTTTCTTTTTTTTCCTTTTATCAAATATTTTCACCCGTTTTATGGCAGAATATACTTCTCCAAATTCAGCTTTCTAGCAATATATATAGGAAAATCATCGTTGATTTATTTGCCAAACCAACAAGTATCACACGCGTTCTTACAGAAGTGAATGAATGATTACTGTATAGCTTGATTTGAGATATGCTAAATGCCGATGGGCATTTCACACCTGCTGCATCGTTAACCGCGGATGCACCCACTTCGACGCTTGCTGGCACATCTCCATCCCGAAGACAGACGTTTATGATCGATGGGTAAACGAACCTTTGTGGTAGCTGTACTAGTTTGCGGGGACAGAGAGCAACCAGACCAGGCGGTGTCACAGCCAGAAGAGCATCGCAAAATTGGACGCACCAGTTCAGGCACTTCAGCGAAGGCCGTCATTACGCATCATGTTGAAGAGTTGATTGATTTATTGATATGTGGGGTTTAACGTCCCAAAACCACCATATGATTATGAGAGACGCCGTAGTGGAGGGCTCCGGAAATTTCGACCACCTGGGGTTCTTTAACGTGCACCCAAATCTGAGCACACGGGCCTACAACATTTCCGCCTCCATCGGAAATGCAGCCGCCACAGCCGGGATTCCAACCCGCGACCTGCGGGTCAGCAGCCGAGTACCTTAGCCACTAGACCACCGTGGCGGGGCGGGTTAAAGAGTGACTGAACACCTCGGCCGGACTACGTAGAAACAGAAGTGCACCTTGTCCCCGCCGCAGTGAAGGTGCGTTCTTTCTCGGGGCGAGTGTAAGCGGGGAATAAGAGTTGCAGTGAGGCTGTGTTGGCCAGACAAGGCAGGCGTGCGGCGCAGGGCTATTTTTTGGTATGAATGGATACTGTGAGCAAAGCACGACGGGACGCTTGAGCTAAAGTCAGCACCTCACGGTACGTCAAGGCGTTGACGAAATTTCACTTCTCTTGAAAACACGCCGAATGCTATGAGTACGAACGCCGAACGCTATGAGTACGAACGACGCGTCACAGGAAGTAAGCGAGGTGGCGACAGTAATGATGACTCGCTCGACTTTATCGCTTCCTGAGGGAGGCACCACCACACTGAGAATTAGCCATTTTAGAGGAAAGTAAAGTACACAAAAAGCCCGTTCAAAAGCCTCCTGTATGTGTGCCGTCGTGCAGTCGATATATGCCCGGTATCTGTAGATGCATATCGAGTGGTCGCTGGTCGGAAACAAGTTTTTTTTTTCATTGACATTTAATAGTGTACATTTTTTTGACGACGTCATCTTTATGACGGAAATGCGTCACTGGAGTCTTGGTGAATACAACAACGCTTTCGTGTTCGCAAGGTGCATGTTTTGCAACGTACGAACGTGTTAGGAGTCACAGTGGAGTCTGCTACGATTTATGCGGAATTCTCCGGCTTGTTTGTAGTCTGCAACTGATAGGCGTGAGTGATCATTATGGTGCTGGACGCTTTAGCTGGGCTTCATCAATGTTCTGTTTTCAGATGAAGCAAAGTTAACAAAATAAAAAAAAATAGTTCCAAGCACATGTTTTCCTATTACGTTACTTTGAGAAGTCTTCCGAAATTTTCAAGTTAAAAGCTACGCGACAAATGAATTACTAGGATAAGATTTTTGTGCTGGCTGTGCGCATTCATTTCTGAAGTTTGTTTCCAGATTTTTTGCTAGCCACGTTCTTAAAACGTGCGAAGTGTGCCATTGATTCCGTGCTATCTACTGGACTAACGTATGCGTTGAAGGTACGAAGCAGTTTGGCGAATAAAATGGTTCGTCTTTGCTTTAGGATATGCTTTCCCTCATGGAGATTTGCCGTCGCCACGATGGGTCAAATGTTGTTAAGTAACTAATTTAAAACCAACACGTATCGTGGCACTATATACCAGTGCTTTAAAAACGTAATAGTTTAAACATCTTGGTTACATGAATTTGTGACCGTGAAATGTATAATTTCAACACAATAAATAATGAATTATTTCTTACTCTTCTGTCGGTTCCATTGTCCCCTTTTTCGCGATGGTCCATAGGCCATACCTGAAAAAAAAAAGGTTTTGCATTTATACGCAAACTTAGAGTTCTTCTTCTGTGAAACAATCAGCAATGTTCAAGTTATGCGCAATGAAAGCAGGGACTGGGCGAGGAAGAGTACGAACAGATAAGGTGCAAAAATTCAACTAGAATTTAGCGCGATAGAGTTAAGGAACTCCTTTCAATAAGTTTGCCGTCAGCATAGATGCTGGCATCAGTGTCATTGGTTGTGGGCGAAAAATCTTATCTGTGACTCAATAAATCCAGGAACACCAAGAAACAATAATAATGAAAAAAACTTTGGCGTCCGAGTCATCGTACCCAGATTCTGTGCGTGGCATGCAGGTGTTCTACCGCCAGGCCACATAAGTTTTTTTTTTAGTCTCAAACTGGAATGGGTCTGGTGTAACTTGTAGAAAACTGAAGTGACGAGCTCTTACGCATTGCTCTCGAGTCTAACTTCTCCTCAACTTCGTATACTTTGTGTGGTATTTGTCCATCAAGAGAACGTGGTGCCTGTAGTAAGGGCTTGATTCTCAACACGCTGTCAAGGATACCTTCCTAGAGAAGGAAACAAGTTGACGGAATCAGTTGGCGGAAAATATCTCAAAAAATTTTTGAAAAGCATCAGGGATATAAAAAAAAAGTTTGTGAAAATCTGAACAAAAATTCTAAGGAGGCGATGCTCATCTACAACAAGAAAACATTTTTAACTGAAATGTAGATTTGGACGCCACCCAGGGAATGGTTACTTGAGAGGGCACAATGAAGTATATTACACGATACTTTTTTTCTTTTGCAAAGCTTCATGTTACACAAACGGTTGCATGCCGCAGCATACTGTCGGTGGCGCAATAATAATAAAAAATAACAGACAATAATATCAAAGAAAGTGTAGGGGATCTTAATATTAATATCAGTCATAGCAATAACGGAGTAACGGCGTGAGATGGCGCTGACTATTTGCTCATTTAAATGTGTATACGTACCCTATGAGGTGGGTAAAGATACGACCGCCACCGTGGCTCATTTGGTAGAACACCGGACGCGTTATTCAAATGCCGCAGATTCGGTCCCGGCCGGTGGGAAGTTATCGTTCCGACCGTGTTTTTCGACATTTACATTACAATTACTAGCAATACCACCAGCTATACTTTTCTTGGCGTAATTGTCTGCGTGTCATCATTATTATATTGTGTAGAAAAAAACCTTTAAATTTACATTTCTCTGCAGCGTACTTGAAATGTTGTTCAATAAAATACTGCTAAAATGTGTGTCCACCTGACAGACTGTCTTACACAATACTCCGTACTTTCGTCACAGCCATTCTTACCGACCTTCAGCTGCGTTACTTTAAAGAATAAATTATCTACCGCCCAGGAGGATTTTCCAGTATGATAAAACGTCTTGTTAAATCACTTCTGTCATCAATTCAGACGAATAGCTGAAAAACATTCAAAACCTATAGAGTTTATTCATCTCTACATTTATAGGTGGTTTCGATCATGAGAATATGCTCTTGAATCGATGATACTTTCACATGCGATTTATTTAGAAATAGAGAAGGCAACTGTTTGACAACGTTGAGGGATAAATTTCAAGCCTTAAATTGGCATAGGAAGGAAGGACTTACGACTTGGACTGCTCCATCAATATTGCGTACCATCACAGAAGACTGCCGATGCGAGTCGTGGTACAGATCCTTCTGAATGGAAGACGTGTCCACCTGCAACGTATAATTTTCTTACCCTTTGTTTCTTATGTATAACGATGCTGTGTCATTAGAGCTTTATTACTGCAATAACTTGCTTGGCATGCTTAATTATGAAATATAATCAATGTGAACTTACTTTTTCAACATGGTGTTCTTCCTTACCACTCGTAACAAAGAGTAGCTCATCAGCCAGTACAAAACTTCTTTCAAGATTCAGTGTTATGTCTTCTGTAATCTTAAGGACCATGCTTTCCCCGGCCATCCTCTCTTCCAACACGCTTGGATATGCGATGACTTCCTTTTCTGTTTCTGAGCAGAATGAAAACGACATATTGCTAATCGAGGAAGTGCGTCGTATTTGCAGAGAAAAGATCGTCGCGTTTATTGGTTGGTTGGCTCATAAAGCATTCCAACACATGGAAGTAGTGATCTTCATCGCATTAGAGGTCTATGTTTTCTAAATACACTCCTATGCGTCTTTTTGGCAAAGTTGTCTTTCTACAGGCACTCACTGGCCTAATAAACTCGTGGATTTCGAGGAGATGAAAGCAGGAGAACGCAGAGCTTAGCTGGAAATACATGTGTGGGAAAAAAACGGTGAGGGGCAAGACATGTGGAGAAGGGTATGTCACTGACGCCATACTTTTGGTGGGGCGTAAAATACCTGTCCCGCATACGGACGGACGAACATGGTTTAAGAAAGTTGGCGTTTCAGCTTGTTCACAATAAAACATCGGCATAGCAGCTCGTCTTTTTAAATGAGGCACGTGAGGTCAATAAGGCACCTGGGGAGGTTATCGTCATTGCGATTAAGAGTGTTCGGCCTAGTGTGATTAAACAAAGACTCAAGATAAAGGCATGCAGCTTGATTTTTCTTCCTGGCAGATATACGGGCTTTGTTTTTGTTGATAGCGTGTGACACAGCTGCGCAGAGCTCGGTCAAGATATTGGACCCAATGTGTTTTTGTGGGCGTCCTTCTTGTACTTTTAGAGCCTTGTATTGAAGCTGCCGGTTATCCCCACGCAGACGTAGGGGCAGTCCGCACAGAGGACGAAAACTGCAAAGAGTGAAGCAACCCTTTGCAGCACAGTTATGAGGTTCTCAAAAGGAGGTGGCGCACAACCAGTCCTCGAACCAGTCAGACAACTACGAGGTGGTAGTTCTGAATCTCGGTGTCAACTTCTATCTGGGTCAGGCTAAGCATGTTCTTTGGTTGGTCAGTCTCAGCGTTATTAGGCTTAAACATGCGTTGTAAAGGCCATGTCTAAGCTGCGCACTAAATCCACAGTGCCTGCTTGTCATTGCGAGAACGTGATAATGTCAAGAGGCTACGTGCGTAAGAACCAGACCACTGTGATACTTCCTGCAGACAAGGGTAACACTATGGTACTTCTCGACAAGATAGAAAACAATGAGAAATGGCGTTTACTTCTGAGTGATGCCCAAACATACGCACATCCTCAAAGAGAAGATGTGTATACACTACGGATGAGAACTAACAGACTGTTATGCTTAATAGTCTTTGGCGTGATAGTCTGTTAGATTTCATTATTATTGTGTCCAACATAGAAAAAATAACAGGCTGACATCTTCTACATGGTGACGTCCCCACAAAAGCAGCTATCTTACTAACTGCTTTGCCACAAAGGCCTACCACCAGCTATATACGGCTCCAATTTTATAGTGATGGAATTGAGAAGCCGTATTGGTAGAACAAGCAGCAAACTGAGTTTCAAGCTTGCAATACAGCAGTCGTGTACTGCATTACACTTGCCTGAGGTTAATTGAGTATGAGCCAAATGGGCAGATATGTCAATGAACGGCTCAGGCAGCGTGGCAAGGGGAGTTTTATGCGCGGTGCATGGCAAGAAGTGCGAAGGTTGTATCCCAGCGCCTGACGCTTTTTGATATGCGCGTTGAATTTCAACAACAAAAAAAGAAATTTAGTAGAGTCTTCAAAGTACACTTGTCGTATGACGCATATGCGTCAGCACCTAATTCATTGCATTGCCTAAAAAATAATTTGACTACCTGTCGGTGTCAAAACGACGTTTTTGTGGGTGGCACAGATACAGCGATGAAATTTCTTTTGAAAAAGTTTTGTTATTGACGAGACACGTGCGTGTGCACAATTTAGTTCTATATATCTTGTCCTTCATGGCGATTAAAACATTGCTGGGACCTGGAGGTTGCTTTTTCTGGCTCAGTCATCCTTGTTCATGCTCGGTATAGTATTATAGAAGCATCGAACCCTGAGGGTTATTACAACATTATCACCACATCAATGCTTGTGCCACAAAAATTAGTTAAATTTCACGACTTGATCACTAAGGGCCCGCTAAATATGATTAAGGCAGTAGCTAGCTCAACAAATGTCTGCCAAGTGACGCCGGCAAGCCGAAGAGGCCGAGTACGCCCATGTCCGAAAAGAGCAATCGTGGCTGGAAGATCCGGAGGTGATGACAAACCTAACGTCATCTTGACGGCATGACTGCGTGATGTCACCAACAACGGAGTGCTTGCATACCTACGACAGGGGCGAACGCTTGGTTTCAGCGCGAGTATCTGTGTGTGCAGTGTGGTCGTTGGTGTCATGTCTGTGGTTTAACTCGAACGTGTCCGCGCTGAGAATGTATAAATAACTCAGAATATCACCTAGCAAAACATACCAATGACCTCAAAGCAACCTAGAAACAACCCGCCTCACCTACCTTAGGCAACTTAGAAGCATAGAGGTTAGTGTTATGAGAAGACTGCTGAAGAGACCTGACATAGAATACTATAAAACAATGAGGTGCATGTGTAGTGTGTGCCGTAGACAATGCTCGGGCCGGAATCATGGGTGGATGTTGCTAGCCATGTCAGACGCGCTAATCTCTCACAGTCTTTAGAATGGTCCATATTTGTTGTTACAAACATGCATAGCTTAGTGCAGGCTTCAGGGATTTATTTCAATACAGAATATGTTCAAGGATGTCTAGTAAAATCACTGTAGCAGAAAGCTTCTGACGCCGACGTGTAGTATTGAGCACATCTCGAAATTGCTGACCCCCAAAAATTTTGATCACACACTTGCTCTATGCGTGTCGGTGGTATGGTGCGTCCCTTTCATTTGGGCGTTTTGTCATTTACGAAAATACCGCAGGTCGTTGCATAAAGCGTTAAAGAACGTGAGCGACCCTACGCGGAAGGGAACTGCCACTCGACGCTATATGACGCTAGAACACAAAGGGAAAATTCAGTGATCAGGCCCGACATTCTGGGAAAACTTCACAACTCATGCAGTGACTGGCAGCAATGCGCTTTTTGGAGCTGATCGGCAAGACCACAAAAAAGCTAGTGAGATTCAAACCAGTGATACTAAGTATCGTGGGAAACGAACATTTCAAAATTCGTGTTGTACAGGTCCAAGACATCTACGTGTTGCAACGTGCAATTTCCTCCGCTCAACAAAACAATGGCTACCATTCTCATGTCTTCTTCGTAAACAGGGAGTGAGTTAGTTCGAACGCTTCGTCTACCATCGCTGTAAGATAGCTGCCTTGGTAGAAACTTTGCGCCTCCAGGATCTTTTACTGCTCCGAGTGCTTTCAGCTATAGGGGTATTGTAATTATCAGTAATTTAATTTTCACGAAGCCCTTCGCACTGTAAAATTAAATGGAATGCATCCCTCTATGGCTCTTCCACGTTTTGAGTATGTGATGGCGTGATGATTAGCCAAAGCGAGAATGAAGAATAAATAAACCGTCCATCTGTTTTCTTGAAAGACAGATACATGGATGTTCTGTACGACCAGTGGGTGAAAACGAGTGATTTCATGCAATACTTTGCAAAGTTGTAATTACCAGCAGAACGAACACCGCCGTGGTTCTTCTCACAGTCTTAATGGGTTAACCACAGTTGGAAATTTAGTTCCGTTTATTAGGCCTGCATCAGTTCTCGTTATATTGAAATCACTTTAGCGAAGAGCACTTAATTTTATTTATGCTCCTAAACTATTTTGTACATACTTTCTCACAATACCTGCATGAAGCAGTGAGCGAGTGAGTGAAAAAACTTCATTTGGTGAACAATAGGCACGAGTTAACTCGACGTCACCTGGCTAGGCCCACTCAGGGCGGTCAGGTTAAGCAGAGAAAAATAAAATTAATAGGTCTTCCGAATATGTTATGCATGAATGTGTATTCGGTAAAAATATATTGTTTCTCAAATGATTTTCGAAAAATCACGACCAATTATTACTCCTTGCGCAACTTATTCGGTGAATCGCATTGTTGCACACATTGTAAAGGTCAGACACTCACGCAGAACAACGAAAATGAAAATAAAGTCAACGCATTTAGTGGTGTTACACTTGTCCCCGACCCGTAATTCGGCGCTTACACCTCCACTTTCGCGAAAATTCTGTTCTGTTAACCACTTACTTGCGCACCATGAAAGCGCGAATTGCAGCGCTATAACGGCGACAAACATTTCCCGTGCATTCATGAAAGTCCGCTGATTAATGTGCATTGCTTATACACAAGTGTCCATTGACGGTGTTTTGAGAAATCGGGGCTGGCTCGCTGAAAATATATCACTGATTCAGACGCCCACCGAAAAGTTCACCTCGTCATCAGTGCATCTGGATTAAAATGTACTGCTGTGCTTGTTGATTACGTTACAGCTTATGGCAGCCCGCATTGACAGCAAGGGCAAATCAGTCACGTTCAAATAAACAATTTCGAAAGCGCAGACGCCTTTGTCTCATCGAGCGCGTCCGCTTCGTCCTAGTTCTTGAAGCACGCTGCCATGACCTGCCGAATCTGGAGTCGTTTAAGGCCAAGGTGCCAACTTGCGGTAACATGAAGCGATCCAGGTCAATGCGTTCAAATGCCACGGCGATGAGCTACCACCCTCAACGTTTGATATAGATTAGAAACAAAATGTCACGATGATATCATATTTTCCCTTCACTTCACTTCAGAGAGTTAGGGTTCAACCTAATGCTGAAAGAGTGATCCGCCTCTCAACACGTCACGAAGTGGCCACCTGCAAACGGTGTCCGGGTAACATTTAGTTCAAAATCACGAAGGAAAAAAAAATCACGCCCATCGCTCAGCCTCCTTACGACTGTAATCAATCATAAAATGTTTTATAAATGGTCTTCCTTAAAAAGAATTATTAAGCAATAAGTGTAGATGGCAGGGCTTGTTTTCTTTGTAAGAACCAATATTACTGCTAGATTAGATTTGTGGGGTTTAACGTCCCAAAACCACCATATGATTATGAGAGACGCCGTAGTGGAGGGCTCCGGAAATTTCGACCACCTGGGGTTCTTTAACGTGCACCCAAATCTGAGTACACGGGCCTACAACATTTCCGCCTCCATCGGAAGTGCAGCAATATTACTGCTAAATAACAGACAATGATGCCAAGAAAAGTATGGAGGATGTTATCAGAAGTAATTCGAACGTAAACGCGAAGAAAGCAAAATGGGCGTGAAAGTAACTTGCTACTGGCACGAACTGAACCTGCGACCTTTGAATAATGCGTTCGATGATCTACCCCTCAGTTACGGGGGCAGGTATCCGCTTGTCCGGATTCTAGGCTATGTATTTGCCTTTAAACGGGGGGGGGGGGGGGGGGCAGTCACTGATGTCTGCTGTCCTTACGTCGAATGTCAGACGCTCTTTCTTGCCTGTCGGCTTCACGTCGCACGTCATCTTTTTACAAGCCGGAAGCAGACCGGTAGACCCTCGCATACGACCAGATAGCATCGAGTGTGCCAGAACGAGATCTTTCTTATTATGGGGCACGTATACTCTAGTCTACAGAAACATCTATATAGTCCACTCTCTCGTCTCACACATAGAGTCTAAATGGTTGTAGTTGTTTTTTTTAATGAAGTTGTTTATAAGTAATACATGTCGAGAAGCTGACTTGCAAAGACATGGAGCACTTTATGCTGCTTCATGAAGCTTTATTTATTGTTCTTGCGAATCATTGTTCTTTCTTTTGTAAAGTGTATTGTGGTGTTTATACCCGGTGTGATCCATTGGCAACAGTATTTGCATGAAGGAAAAAGTATGTAAATGCGTAGCAGCCCTCAGGTCAACTTTGGAGTCTATAATCATCGAAGGACGCATATTTTTGATTAACGAGAAAATGCTTCAGGTCAGCGCACTCAGGCACCCGTGAAAAATTTTTTGTACGAATTTCCGGATCATTTTACTTCAGTGCCCCAATTAATATCACATCGGGATTTTAGGATATTAAACTACTACAATTATATTTATCATCATTATTTAAAAAATAACTCGTTCACTAAGTCAATGTTGCTGCGTTTGCAATTTCTTCGTGTAGAACGAGCGCCGCACTTGGAAAATGCAAAATTGTGTTTTGGAAGACTTACGAGATATTTGATACAAAAAAGACGGGCACGAAGCCGAGAACCTCCGCTGAAACTTCAGGTTTGGCAAACTGTGGCATACTGACTTTTAATTTCTGAGAAAAGAAAACATTTGCTAAAGGTTAGCCAAGAATTACACTTTGGCGTACTATTTTTTCGTCAAGGGATCCGGAAAGATGCGTGGTAAATGCGAAGCTACAAACTACAAAAAAAAAAACAAAAATGTAAGAACTGCGGCCTTTGCACGTTCATTGTATTCTGTTATGCAGTATTGTGATCTCCTGCGACGGCCAATCATGGCGGTGATACGCTGGTAGCTGACGTACAAAACTCTTGCGTTTAATGGTGTTCAACACATTGTTCAGTGAGTAAAGACGTAGATGGTGTTTTTTTACCATTGATATTGAGGAGTAAAAGTTCAGTACTTGCACGCTAAACGCGCGTTTATTGAAAATGGACTATAGATAATATTTTGTTGTGATGATTAGGGCTGACTGCTCGAACGGCATAGGTGGTATCGCGATGGTAAGCAATCAGAACAGAAGAAGTATAGAGAAGTATCTATATTACGGTCCTCCTTGGATACCATGCCCTGGTATCACGAATTAGGAACGAGAACTATTTAAACATGGGTTCCATATTTTTTTTACAATGCGTGATTAGCACTACGAATGCATACGATTCGCACCAGACACTCGCCTATAAAATTAAACTGTACGTAACCGAATCCCACACATATTGCAGATATTTTAAACTGTAGCTTGAACTTCGCACTTAGCTTCAGACAGAAGCTCTTAGCACTCGATATCATTGGAAGACGGAGCGAGGGTCTGAGGTAGCAATACCTGTGCCCCATGTTTTTTTTTTTTCGGTTTACTGTGGGTGACGTTGAAGTTACATCTTGTAGTCTTGCATGCGAAGTGGAATCACAAGAAAAAATGTGCCTACGTTGGTTTTTGTGTAGAGTACCAACCAGATGCCTAAGTCACGGCGAACCAGATGAAAAATGTGGGCGATGGGACGATGTGGTCCAGCATAGCCTCTACATGAACAATCGAATACTTGTGAAAAACTATTACGTTCTTCAAAAGATACTGTAGCGTTAGCTGCACCTTAAAGAAACGGAATTGTTGTCAAAATGTTTGCAGCCTCAGACACAGAGGAAACTTCTTGTTTTCACGGAATTGTAATACATGGGGCACAACCACCTGAGAGGTGAAATTTGTCTTGAAGAAATCAAGCTTCTGAAAAACAGACGCACTCCGCTGCATTACACCTTTACGTGATGACGGTCCCACGACATGAGGGGTTTGAGGGAGCCAAGGGGACTCTTGGCACTGGCTGCGGTCATGTCAACTTATTGGCTCGCAAGAACCGTCGTCTTTCGGAACTCATGCAGCGCTGCACCGTACCAATGACGTGTAAGGCTACTTTCCAGCACTACCACCTAGGACGACGATCACTGCCTTAGTCATCACAAGCTCAATAAAGACATTCCGCAGGCTTCAGACACATACGCTCACCCATGCCATCGCCTCACATCACCTCTACCCGACGCTTTATGAGCGCAACTGCCCAATCTGCGATGTACCATACGACGTGGCACTCCTTCTACTCGGGGACTCACGGCACCAGGAAGACGATACTAGCAAGCTCGCTTCACCCTGATCGCCAAGATGTGTGAGGCCTGAATCACCACAGGGTCATGAACGACTAACGACAGCTCATCACCATGACCCAGTGTGCTATAACGGCAAGATGATTCCTAAAATAAAAAGGGTCGTCCCACCTAGAGTAAACCTCAGTTGGCACCCTCGGAACACTGTCTTTGAAAAAATATTAATTATTTTGCCCATTACTTGCCCAACCGCATGCCTCTTACTAACATTGCCTCCCGTTGTTCGGCATTCGCAGAGGATACGGCAGCATACTGCTCTTGTAAAACCTACCACAGAAGCGGCAAGCAAAGCACACCATGTAAGGCCGCTTTGGGCGCGCCACCACGCCACACTACAAGACTGTCACGAAACTTTATGTATGGCGAAGAATAGACCCATGAAGTTTGAGTTAGTTAGCAAGAGATATTCTTGCCGACAATCCAGTTCCCGCGTTCACGGGTGCAGATTCATCCTAAATGAATACGTTTTATATTGACAGCCTCTATATTTATTTGTAACAGTGCAGTGGTTTTGGCTAGTAAAGCTCCTTGATAATATTTCGAAACTCTGGGTGCACATATATATTGGTTCTGAGTGCACATATATATTGGTTTGATAAAGGCGGACATGCTGTAAACCCATGTGCTCAGATTTGGGTGCACTCTAAAGAATTCCAGGTGGTTCAACTCTCAGGAGTCCTCCCGTACAGCGTCTTTTATAATCAAATGGTGGTTTTGAGACGTTAAACTCCACATATCGATCACCTTTATTGACACTGCACCACCGAAAGACGCATTGCTTGGTTTTCAGTGGTGACAGAAGTGTGTAAGCAGACAGATCCATATCTCAATTCATAAAGAGATTGATGTTATTGAGCTGCATTGTCATTTTGCGTTCTCACATTTCATTGATGCATTGACATCGTCTATAAAACAGCCGTTGTTGCTGGTAGTGACTGAAGTAAATTGTTTCGTTACTAATCACGCGGATGACGGTCACATTCTCGCAATCAAGCAAGCAAACAGAAGCATTCGTCGCAAAAATTATTGCGCACACATGGCACTAGAAAAACAGTGTTTTGCACTTCTAGTCCTTCTCTTCATAGTCCCGTGTGGCCTCGCAATTTTTCCGTATAAGCAATACCAACGAGGTGAAGTGAAAAAAAAAACAAAGTGAGAAAAAAAACGACAGAAAGGACGAGAGAGAAAGAAAGATAAAAAAAGGACAGAAAGACAGAATAAAATATGTAGTGGGACGTAAAGCTTGCAGACGAAAGGTATCTCTCTCGCTAGCTCCCTTTTTTGATAGGACAAGTGATATTCAATTTTTATAATGTTTTCTTTTCATTTAATAATAAAGCTATTCTAGTGAAGACTGAAACATCTGTCATGACCAAAAAAAAAAAATCATCATCACGAACGGTTCTGTGCCACAAAAATATGGCAAATCCCGCTAGTCCACGCTGTTCCACTGTTTCACTGAATATTATGAAGCCAACAGATTAGCGGCAAACAACAATGAAAATTTTCAGACAGACGTAACCAGTAATTGAGAAATATTTTAATAAACCGCTGTAAGTAATGCTGTGATAGCCACCGTGGTCACACAATTCAACTTAACTGAACCCTTTGTACGCAGTGCTGCACTAGTGCGAACAATCATGGAGTTTCCTAAAGTTCACTACAGAGGACTCTGGCACTGCGATCATTCAGTGACCATGGGAATGATGAGTAGTACTCGGATTCACCTATAGTCTTCGTAATTGCCGGCGGCAAATCGAACATGTGGCTTCGTTAATCACTGTTTCAATAAGCCTAAAGGAATAAGGTGGTGAAGCGTAACCGCGTAATATCTGCTGATTTTTGTTTCGTGAGAAATCAGCTCCAAGCCACACGAACAGACACGGAGCCAGAAGAACAAAGATTAGACACATTCATGTACTACCCATCGTTCCCATACTCGCTGAAGCGCCACGCGTTGCAGCTGCCATAGACACTAGGGCCAGAGTTCCCTCTAGTGTACTTATAGGAAACAGTTCGTGAACAACGACAGAACGTTGGGGTACGGCAAACTGACGGACGGCTGCGAGAAGAGCCCGAGGCGATGGAATCACTGCGCGAACGACGTGCCCCTAGATTTACGGGAAGTACGAGTGCTCGGTCCCAGCGCATGTTTCTGTCTCTTAAGGTTGGACATCCATGCCATGTCGGCGATTGCCTGTGGTTTAACTCGAACATCTGGCCAGAAAAGCACTTGTAGAAGCAACTTAGCATCACCTAGCCAAATCTTAGCGAAAACCTATCGGCAACACACGCGTGGCAGGCTCATTCTTAGGGTCATTCCTCTACCACGGCTAGAATTTAGATCGACGATAACATCATCTACGGCTACCTGTATGAAGAACTTGCAGGACGCACCTCCTTTAGTGGACGTATGAACAGCGATATGACGTGATTCGCTAATTTTTTTTTCCGCCGTCGTCCAGTTTATTTCTGTTACATCACTGCATGCTAGAAAGTCGAATAACGTTGATCGGTTGCTGCTACCGCGCCCGGGAGTATCACTATGCATTTTTCATAACTACTTTGAGATTGAAAACCCCCTATCTATGTTCTCCGGTAATGTTGAGCTGAAGTCGAGACCCAAGGCAAGAGAGCAAGCGCAGGACCCGGTCCGCCTTCCTCAATCCCAGGTAAAGAGGTTTAATTATTTCTTCGCAATATTACTAGCTGTGTAGACGAGCGCGGAGAAAGTGAAGAGAGACCATGCAAATTTAGCTAACTTTCTTGATGAGCTTGGAAAAAAAGCAGGTGAATTTTCAAGACAATCTTGCTTTTATAAACACTCAAATAATGGAGTTGAAGTGTAAAAGGGTCACCGTTGAGAAAGTAGAAGAGGAGACACCGTGCCTTCGCCAAATAAGTAGCCATATAACAGCGTAATCAGCAATCATCGCTAAATTATTTTTTACGAGCTCAAGAATGAAATAATTATCAACAGCTCTAAGCAGAAGGGAACAAGTGCTACCGTTAGTGTAGAACATTCACCCACTGCTCGCTTTGAAAGAAACTGGCTGAATTTAGCAAAATTCAATCTTCAAGCTTTAAGCTTCTTCAAGTTTTAACAAAGTGTACTATAAGCGTCAAATGAAACCGAAACAGCGTTAAGCCTTTGCGATGGTGTATAGCGCACGCCGTTCAGTTATCTCCGTTGTGCGCATACATTCAGTTCGGCCGCTCTGGTGCATTTTTTTGTCAATCTTTCTTCATTGTGGGTGACACGTTTTTGAATTTGCGCAAAGATGTCCACCTGTCCCAGCTAAAGACGTAGAATTGCGTCTACCTCTTCTAACATCTTGATCCTATAGTACTCACCACTGTGCATGATCTTATTCATTCAGTAGGTTACGTTAGCGGGCCTTAGCGTCAATTAACTACTTTGCTTTTCTTTCGCCTGCACAGCATCTGCAGCCCCGCCGTGGTGGTCTAGTGGTTAAGGTACTCGGCTGTTGACCTGCAGGTCGTGGGATCTAATCCCGGCTGCGGCGGCTGCATTTCCTATGGAGGCGGAAATGTCGGCCCATCTGCTCATATTTGAGGGCACGTTAAGGAACCCCAGGTGGTCGAAATTACCGGATTCCTCCAATACGGCGTCTCTCATAATCATATGGTGGTTTTGGGACGTCAAACCCCACATGTCTATTATCACAACATCTGCACAGTATGGTATGCTACTGAATGGAAGAAGTTTGGTTAGATCCGTCGGGGCGTGATCAAGCAAATAGCAGGCCACTCCCATGTCGGGACAGATTGGCATAGCCCCTCTACCACATCGGGAGCCCGTTGGATGGCCCATAGTTTTGTCATCAAATCCGGACAGCGCTATGCAGCATCCCACTTCGATGATGCAATGTCTTCGTCGACGCGTTACGCTGGGCACCGCTGGAGCATGTGATCTAAATCCGCATAGTGCGAGAAAAGTACACATATGTTTTAAGCCCGAATTTCTGGACATATCTTGTGCAAGAGTATGGCGTTGGTATATTCCTCGACCTGCAAGAGTTCGAGCGTCAGTGCTTGAGGTCTTTTCAATTTACTGTGCGGCGTCAGATACTTTCGTTTCCTCAGACAAACTTTTTCTAGTTCATTGTATGTCGTTGGGGGTTCTTTGTTTTCCTGAACCTCATTGCTACACCATTCCTTTCTTTCTCCTTTCTTATATATTGCGTCACCATTTTCGGCGCAGTGACAATGGTAAAACTAATTAGGCATACAGCTATAGTTATTATGGTTCAATTGAAAAGTTCGTGTACGCTATCTTTCCTTGTGGAGTTCCGGAGATGGACTGCAGGACACTTTCTAATGTGAATTTACATAGTTTACATTATGTTTTTCCTTTGTGTCGCCAGTCGTAGCGGGCGGTTATGTGCAGCAAGTTACCTAGAGGAGAGATGTATTGTTGTCATGGTGCCATCTAAGTTACAGCACGCGGTAATATCGTACTCACTTAGCCCAAGCTGCATTTACCACACACTTACTATTTTGCAAAGAGAATGCAATATTTTTCAAGCAAACAAATCTCAAGTTGTAAACTGTACAATCAAACTTTCACATTTTGTTGAAAGCCAGTAAGGTATCAATAAAGACGCAGTAATTTTTTTTACAATCACTTAGGCATTCTCCTTCAAGTAGTGTGTTTGGCAACATATAAAAAATGATGTCTAAATGGCTCTCAGTGCCTCAACCTAATTCTAGTTTGAGATTAACATGCTGAAATGGGTTATTGCCTACACGAAATGACTCTGTGATGTTTCCTTTGAATGGTTACGCAGAATTGGAGTGCATTTCTTTGTTGTTTATGGGAAGTTGTGGTATTCACACACACCCCTTCGGCATGTCTGGAAAATATAACGAAAGAAATATTTATTGTTTGGCAATACATACGATTCCTGCCCATATATTCAAGTACAAAGTGGAAACAAAGCTTTCAAATCATTCATATAATTTTTTTATTTTTTGAATTACTGAAACAAACATAACGAGCTAATTAATATACAGTGCTATCATTTACGCTCGTCATTCAGCTTGTTTCTTATGGCGAAAAAATAGCGGTGAGAACACTCGTCAGTCATTGGAAATATGATCTGAGGGTCAGGCCCGTGTGCTCAGATTTGGGTGCACGTTAAAGAACCCCAGGTGGTCTAAATTTCCGGAGCCCTCCACTACGGCGTCTCTCATAATCATATAGTGGTTTTGAGACGTTAAACCCCACATATCAATCAAATCTGAGGGTCAAACACATCGGCACTTACACAAGTATGGTATCGTATATTCGTGCGTGATCGAATATACGATACCATACTTGTCACGGGGTCGTGACGGCGACGAATAGAGCAGACTGTGGGTCGCAGATCAAACTGTTTCTTTGGCTGAACTTGTGACCTGTCAAAGAGAAGCCAGATTACAGCGATACACACAGCCTTTTCAAAATATACTTTTCAATGGGAGACATGCACAGCAACAGTCCATCGTGGTCACATTTATGGTTTTCAGCTCTCACCTTGAGCCTCCGACGTGCCTCCGTTGCGTCGAACTATGTCACTGTACAACTTCTCGGGACAGTACTGCCCAAGCAGCCCTGTTCCAACATAGCAGGCCACTCCTGCTCAGTAGGAGAGTAGTTTCACATGTTCTCAGCATTCCTACCATCGAGCACGTTAAAAGAACGTCGCAGTCACAGGAACATATAATCGCCGTTACCCAGGCATAGGAAAGAACCAAAAGAATTCCTACAATGTCAATTATAACTAGTGCTCCGTGTTTTCGATGAATTCAAAAAAATCCGGTGAACGTTGGCTGGTAAGATTTCTGACTCACGGAATTCATCCAATAAACTCTTATTTTAACTGAGCGTTTTCAAAATTCAAAAGGCCTTTTAACAAGCTTAGTATCATCAATCGAACGGAAGGCACCCTCGTCAGCGGTAGCACCCTCAAAAGGTATAGTTGCGTCTATTACAACGACGTTTAAGGTTGTAATACGAACACACGTAGCTCTTTTCGGTTCAAGGATTTATTCTGGTCTGTTATGCTTGTCAGTGCGTTCGAACCTTCCTGATATGTAAAATACCCTTAGTATGTGTGACATGTTTTTGTGTTCACATGTTGTTTCATATAAGGTTTCGAAGTAGCGAAAAGAATAGTAGGTTCTTTATTTTACTTCAAGAAGATGACTGTAGTAGGAAAAAAAACATCACGCCATATCCACGAAACATATATACTATGATGAGTGGGCGAAGCAGTAAGATTGTTCGATTGTTACCGTAAATCACATGTGACGCTGAACACTCACGAATGTAATTGAGTGTAAAGAGGTGACGAGTTTTGTACAATGTTTATTTGTCATAACTGGTGCGTTGTGTTGAGTTCTGAATTTCATTTTGCCTCACTGCTTTGTGGTGTCGGATCTAGTCGGAAGTTGACGAACACGAAGTCTGGGCACGTTCCCCTTGTGCTTGTTGGTGGTTTTCAGGCGAACGAAATGCATCGTAGAGCAAATCGAGACGTCGTCTGCTCCACAAGACAGTTGTTTTCTGCGATAATCACCGTCCGTCATAACCATGAAGTAAAATGGGTACCTTGCATGTGCTGTGCCATGATGCCAGAAAGAGACTGTGTAGTTTCGAATGCGCTTGTTCATCATCGCCATCAGCTTCATCGTCAGTGGCGGCTGCGGCACACAACGCCAACGCCGGCAACGAACAAGCATCGACCATAACGGGCTGTTCCCCTAAAATTAGTTGTGGCTTAGCTGGGTTATACGAGGATATACGTAGCGCGAACTATGGATAGACAGATGGACGAACGAACCACTGACGGACAATTAAAAGACACAGTTGTGGATATATCGCGCAAAGGAATAATGGGGGAGGGTTGAGGGGAGCACATGAACATGGACTGACTAGTCCAACAACGTGCACTTCGAGATTACACGGACGAACAGACGGAAGAACCATAGACAGAAGGACGAACCACAGATGAACAGGTGGACAGACGGAATGCACGAATGTATGGATGGATGAACCACGGATGGAGGGACGGATAGACGAACCAAGCATGAATGGATGAATGAATAAATGGATGAATGGATGGACTAGCAAGTGTGCGATCTCACGCAACAAAAGTGCCATCCCACTCCTCCAGGAGCACACGTCACTCCAGCAGATTGCAGGCCTTCTCCGATGCGCTGGCTGTGCGCTGCGAGGCACCACTTCTCCTTGTGCTTGCGCAGAGCTGCGCACCGTAAGCCACGCGAAACTGTTCAACCTCGACAGTGGACCTTAGGCTACAAAAACTGAAAAGCAGCTTGACCAACTCTTGCCTACCGAAAAGTACACCTTACATTGTAGTAGACAGTGCGTCTCATGTACGCCAAAGATGAAGAGACGGAAAATCTCAGACTTCATGGCACTGACATATGTTCTGTCATACGGCTAATAAATTTTTTTTTGTGTGTGTGTGTGGAGCCTCCTGCTCTCACGAGTTGGAAACCTTTGATAAGTTTCACGTCTCAGCTATTAGACTCGCCGCTTCTCTTCGACGACGTGGAACCTAACTCCGAAGAAAATGCAACACCTTTCGCTGCCACTCAGGCTTCCCGAGTTCAGGCCCGCATATTCGGAGCTCTGGTTTGTACACATCGAGGCGCAGTTCCACCATACCCGCATCGTATCGCAGACATCCAAGTACGACTATGTCATACTTGGCCATGAGCAAAATGAACAGGGTAAATAAACAGCGACTGAAAAAAAAATAAAGGATGAAGGAACAGTATTACTAGCTGCAGTGTAACGCATTTTCACTAGAAATGAAATTCACTAACTACATTGCAGCCCCTTAAATACAAAATCAATGACCTGATTTCGGAGAATTCAAGATGTACGAGAAATTTACCTCCATAGACACCGAATTTCTTTCAAAAACTAAACTCAGAAAAACATTCACCAAAATTTAAGAAAAATGAACTCTGGTAACATGAGCCCAAACTGTTGCGTATAGTAAGCTGTCAAATTTCTCTGTGAACAACTTTAAGGACTGCACTTTCAAAAACCTCCCCTTTACTTTGTATTGACGCAGAGATTACGAAAACCTTTTATGAACTCACGGTATTACGAACACCTATTAGACCTATTTGCTTTATGCGTTACGTTATGTTAGGTTCGCGGCAGGCATGTGTCAAAGGACAATTGACTATATTATTTATAAAGAGTAGTTTTTCGCGGAGTGCAATTTTCACTCTTTTAGTGTTGTTTCGAGCCTCACGCCATGCCGTAAGCATTACCTACCCTAATGAATTGCGATTGGTGTTCTTCTAGCCTTGTTATTGGTGCTAGAAAAGAGTATCGAGTGGGTAGAGTAGACTTCGCTCTAAAAGATGAGGTTAAAGCACGATTGGTAGCCTCTGTTTTACATAATCCGATGTAGCAATCGATGGAAGGGAAGCGTTTTGCATTCTTTCCTCGTGATTCGTGGCATTTTTAGACATTGATCTCTAGTACAAGATGCGAGCACCATCATCAAAGCAACCGTGGTACTGAAAATAACTTTTATAATTTCTGCTACGTACCACTCGGAGCTGACTTCACAGTAGGATTTATAAGGAAAGCATTATTTTTAGGAAACCCACCAATAAGTTTAATTTATTTCTATTGCGTATATATCACTTTTTTATCGGCGTGTTGTTCAAATAATGCAAAGGTGTGTCTTCCAGTGAAAATAACCGACTAAGAAGCAGTCAATGTAACTGCGGTCGTTCGGTCATAAACTGGCTTGCTTTGCAGCACATTTCCAATGCTGGTGTGATCGTTTCTTTGTTTCTCTCTCTTTAATTTTTATTGAAAGCTGTCTAGTGTATATTCGCGCGACACAAACCAAGTACCCCACTCCGTTTGCACGGATCGTTGAATGATCCTCAACGCATCGCCCAATCGGGCACTTTGAGAACTTTACAAACGCTACTTAGATCTTGTGCCTACCGCAAAATCTCAAAAATCTACATCACTGTCTTCTCGACAGTGATGTAGATCACTGTCTTCTCGAACAAACGTGTGTATTCAGAGAACTTAAATGTAGAGCGTTTTCCTGGCAAACAATACCTTCAAGATGAAGGTTAGTCCGTTTATTTCGTTGAAACATTTTATGGTGTCTTTCCAAGGAAGTTTTCTTTGTCGTCGAAATAGGATAGCACTTTTTGATCATATCACTGGAAAGTAGGCCTGCTTTATCACCTGAGTGGCTACTTTTATATTCGGGGTGTCAAGCGATGACCTTTCTCTGTGTAACCACAATCTATATGCACAATAGATGCAGTCACTTATAAAAAATGTGATGTTCATATGGTATCGCTCACTGACATTACCACGATTAGGAGACATTTGCATGTAGCGCCACTTAGTGTCGGTTACAGCAACCTCCTGCCGTAACTGAATGGGAAATAGGGGGAAAAGGATATATAAAACGAAAAAAAAACAAGTTATTGATAACGATTCCTCGTTCTCCAGAGCAAAGACTGCATTGAGCATGTTGTTAAAGTTACATTGTCATACTGCTAGCTGCGTGGCTTCCCAGAGCGTTTCCTTTTTTTTTCCAATGGGTCCCTATGTGTGTTTAATTCTTCTGGAAAGGCGCACGTTTTGCTGAGCAATACTGAAGTTTCACCAAAATGTTCCAGTAGCTCTCTGTTGTGCAGATATTAAGGTCGTTTTCGATAACTGTATTATTTAAAAATATATTCTTTTTTTCTATTTCCCATTCAGTTATGGCAGGACGCCGTTGCTGCAACCGAGAGCTGGGGCCATGTATCGATGTCGTCAAATCCTGATAGAGAGGCATTCGCAAGCCTCTACCGGGTTATTTACAACTTTACAAGTGATAGAGTTCTATATATCTGTGACAGTGGGTTTGGGTAGTTTGTGTTTAAGCGTAAAACATGCTTGTGCTGACCCAGATGTTGTTCTTTCGTTCTTGACACCGGTACTGACATGACTAATGTACTGAAACAAAATTCCTATGGAGGCCCCGTTAATGGCAATGGCTTTGCATGTTTCACGGGGAGTAACATCCGCTCCTAAGGAGCACTTCCTGTAGCGGAGAAATTATAAAGCAGTTTTTTAGAAAATCGCAGGCAGTCTCGGAGGAGCTTCTACTGAGGAACAAGGCAAACGTCGACTTCATTTCAACTTTTCTATTTTTTTTTTCAGTAAGCCTAGGCACCACTTCAACGGTACTGCTTGCGTGTTAATGAGTACCTGAAGGTTTTAAGTGATGAACCACTGTAAGTAAGGATAAATGTTCACCACGAGGCTTATACAAACACACAAAACAAAACTTGTGCTTGGGCATGCAGTAGAGCACTCACGGAACAACCACCAGCTGGGCTTGACATCACGTGGAAGAACTTCACGTATAAAAGGAGCTTTTTCTTCAGTATTCAGAGAGGAGGCAACCAAAAAGTCACTTGGTCAAATGTAACATCACTGAACTTGTGTCTTGAACGTCGTTTGAGAGTGCGTGCCAGAAGTAACTATATAGCACGCAAATCACATTCAGCAGACGCTTAGTCAGAACTTTTTATGATTGTGGGGGGAGGGTGCAACATCAGTTAATGTTTGCATGATTGCGTGTGTATGTGTGCAAGCACGCGCCGCCAAAACGGTAATGGGTTTAAAACCATCTTATCCTTAACTACATGAGGGCCGTGCAGTTAAAACAATGACGTCATATTTTTCTTTTCACATGACTAGCTACCACACCAGTAAGACCCCGGCGTCCCTCACCCTCTTTAATCTCAATCGCACGCGAAATTCTGAATCGTTATTAGCTACCACATCAACAAAGTGCACATGATGCCTTGCAGATGCGTAGCATCTCTACGGCCCTTTTTGACCTTCTATAGAAGAGTACTACCAAAAGAAATGACAAGTTATTGTATGATTTGCATTATTTGCTACCGAAAAGCTCCGCTGGAATCTTGAGCGGAGTACTGTGCAGTAAAAGTAAGGCCAAGGCAAACTTTCTAATACCTTGTAGTTGTTAAGTTGGAATTTGTTTCCTCTTTTTAAAAGAAAAACTACTCTTTTGAAACTCTCTGTATATATTGCTAACAGAACATACTATGCAACAACATATAAGCCATATTTTTTCTTCGGCCACTACATTAAAAAAACTTATCGAAGCCGCAATATGAGACAAAGCAGTAGTTTTTCCAACTATTTCATAATATGCTGGCAAGGTTTCTCCTTCATATGCTGCCGAATTATTTAACCGTGTATTATAAGAACACACAAAACACATATTATGAATATATTACTCGCGAAAAAAATTTTTCGTATTGTAAAATACGCAAAACACCCAGGATATTGCAATTTAGCTAATGCCCAAAATAATGAAATTTTAAAAAAAAATAGATCAACTAGCATAGTCACGACCTATGAAATAACAGCTCCTTAAATTTAAGAAAAAATTACCTTGCAATAATTGCTCAAACGAGTAATAATAAACAATTTATTTTGCATAGCACAGTTTAACTTCGGTGCCCAAAGTTCGAAGTGGCCTGTAGACAACACAAAATGTTTTTGCCAGATATGACCCTTGAATAATTATTTCATACAACCACATATACCAGCACAATTTTTATGAGCGTAATCAGAGATGTAGAAAATTGACCTGGTACACTTTAATAGAATGAGCCTTCAATAAAAAAAAACTTGTCAGAAACTTGCAAATTTCAATAGATATATAACACTGTTTATTTACAAGAAATTGAAATCAGTTTGTTATACTGGGTAAGGAAATGCAGTGTTGGGTAATTTTGACATGAATTACTTTGCTGCTCCTCAAGCTTTCATCACAATGTCGATAACTATGACCCTGGATGGCCCTTCAGTTGGCCTCATAGGAAGAAATCGCAAAGATTCGAATGCATCTTTATTTGAAGTAGGAATGCTGTGGGCTGCAAGGCTTCCCACTTTGTAGTCAGGCTGCTTTAATGCTCTCGCTCGTTTGCACGAGAATGACTGTATACGTGACGACTGCACCTGCAAGCTGCAAAAAGAAAAAAAAACATGCACCGCAAGGCTAGTACGGAAGAATGCATCAACGAGGTTTTATGAGAAAATTATGTTTTAGGTAAAACGTTTTACAAGTAAATCCCAATGGTTCGCATGTTATCTTTCTGATTTCTTCGCGTGTTTGATGACCATGGTACTAATGAGAACTAACATGCAATAATACCTGGGAAAGTATAAGAGGCGTTGTTAGATGTAGCTTCATGCTGTCGACTGGAGCATCGGGTGTTCGGTTCTGAAGGTCATGATGACACTGGTACACTGACAGTGCGTTCATTGCATTCGCAGTACTACATCGACAGTCTGTACATGGAGATTGTCAGTGTGAACGTTTTTGCCTGTAATTGTGATGCCTCTCGCATAGTCCAGTACTTAGTACTCGCAATCATTGAATGGTTTTTCTAAACGCACTTTCTGGGGTGACCGTTGACCTCGACGATGTTCGGCGAGGTTTCTTGGAGCTGCTGAAGCCCCTTGCGGCAGTTCCGGACGCATCAGCGGCAGTACCTCTTTGGCCGCCAGCCATCATCAATGCCCGAGACACCACATCATAATTTCGAGCAGGGGCCGAGCTTATATTTAGGCCTAACCTACTACTTAAGTTGAACCCACGAAAGCACCCTGACACGTCAACGACAGTGACGGGGGAAAAGCGTACGACCCTGCCCGTTACACATCGACTTGATGATGTTTTCACCAGGGTCGTCGGCAACGTCGGGTGGAGACAAAACACAACCGAGTTTGACCCTTTGAAATAACCACGAACAGGAGACCCGACTAAAGACGTTCCATTTGACTTACCACACGATTGTGAGGTCAAACGGTCCATACTCTAGTTGAAGAGGCTAGTAGGACATATAAAGAAGAGAAAATACTTTTGATGGTTCACTTTCGAGATTTGTTTAGAATGTTTTCTGTAAATCATGATCATCATCATCATTTTTTTTTACTTAGAGTTCAGTCTTTCTTCTGATTATTTTTCTCGTCTTCCGTTAAATCATGCTTGCTGTGCCTCTTAATGTCCTCTCAATCGTCTCAATCGCGCCGACGTCTTGATCATGAGCATAATGTTTTAACTCCTCTCTGTCGCACTAATGTTTTTTCCGACTCCTTTCTGCCTAAAACCAGGGCCGAGTTGAACCGCCTTCCCTCCTCCATCTCCTGCATTGAAGATGCATCATCATTCATAACTGCACTGACAGATTATGTTATGCGCCTTAAATAACTTTTTGTTGTTATACATGTATTCTCACTGACTTGTATTTTTATGTTCTATTTTTACTGCATTTTTGTTGTATTACGCACCCCCTCTGTAACGCTTTTATGTGCCCTGAAGGTAATCGAAAGAAATTCGTAGCCAAAGCACACACACCCAAAATCTGCAAAAGAACATTCAAACACATCTTGTGCAACTCAGTACGTCATACTAAAATTTTTATTCGTGGACTCTGACGATTGCTCAGAAAAACAGAAGTCATGAAGTTGCTTATACATTACAAATGTCATATGCAAATTTTCATATTGCATTTGAAACATGCCAGTTAATAAATGCCGGTTATTCCACGTTACTTAACATGCACATATTTATGTGGTGCATAATGTTAGCATGCCACAATCATACGAATCTTTGTTTAATGACTTCTCAATTTTCTGCCTTAACACAGTTGTTGCCTCATTATAGATCGTACTATTGGCAATGGTATGATTGCTCCTAAAACAACGAGCACACATTACTAATTCATCAATGCATAGAATAAAAACAACTGCCTTGACTGACAGGTAGGGGTTACTTTGGGTTACCTACTCATATTATTATGTAAAGTGGTACTAATGCTGGTTCTTGAATAGCTGCTGCTTTGACGGGCGAAATACATGTTCAATATACTGCTCCTCAAGGCTAACTTACAGTGCCAGCAACGTCAGGCAAGTGTCTAAGGTCTTTTGCAAAAACATTCAGTTTTTGTAGCAAATAATTTTTATTATTACTACCGTGATCTTGGTGACCTGTATAAGATATAGCTGCTGTTTTCAAGAACGATAAGAAAGTATCTTGAGCTTGCTTACTGAAACAATGAGGGGCAGATCGAATGCGAAAAACCCAGCTCCGGACAAAGCCATCTCTTTAGGCTTCACTGAAGCCCTCAGGTGGGTTAACTGCAACATACAAAAATAAAGAACACTCGTATTTCGAAGCTCCATATGTAGTAATAAAGCATTATGTTCTCACATACGCTTGCACATGAAAATACATTAGGTACTAACTTGGGTATAATAGGCTTGGTTTCGGGGATGAATGGGAGCCCTTTGAAGTATTTGTCGTATTTTGCGCATCTGGAAAGGAAAACGAGTTTTCTTTAATCGCAACTAACGAAGGGTACAGTTAGCTCCATACAGGTCAATACACATTGCTTTACGCAAGTTATTTATGAAACAAATATGTGTACACTTCGATTTGCAGTGTGTAGCTTCAGCACAAGTGCGTCATTTTTGTACATTTTTATGGCCTATAGACTATAGTGCAGTGTCGTGCGCTCAAAGGATTTCCGTGATGAGGGTGCTAGTGCGATTTTTCACAGTACTGCCTTGAGGAAGTCTACATAAAAGATCTGCAATTTCTTGAAGGCAAGCGTACCGTACAAAAGCAAACAAGACCATGTACCTGTGATTATTTATATACCACATAACGCTTTAGGAATCTGAGAGCCAGTGTCCTTATCCTGAGCCGCAAACGTGCCAAGACGTTACCTTTCCCGCTGACGCGTCTCTCACTGCACCCAATTGTAAGATCTAAAACGTTCTTCGCGTGAGTCCTGACGTAGTTCCGAATTCAGAGCTAAATGTGTTTCCACCAAAAGTGAATCTGAGAAAGTGCATAGCACTACATGATTGAATACTGGAGAAGCCCTTCTGGACGGAGAAATCGCGTGCTTGATGAGGTGTTGGCGCTCTTTCTTGTACGGCATCGGAAGCGTTTCGGAAGCGTTTTCAGCAATTTTATTTAATTAGTTTGATAATTACTTGATTAAATCTGTATCTTCAATTATCGTGAATCATGTTAAACTCACTCTAGTGCTTTTCAGCACTGCTATCTTTTTCTCACCGAGCCCACCATCACCCATCACAGCGCCTTATTGGTCGCCTTGTCTCCTTCGTCTACCCCCTCCTTGGTCTCGTCCCGCCTTCTACGCAAAGTGGCATTCCTTTTAATGAGCTGCGTAACAGCAATGGTTAAGAAGTGACTAACAACGGGATCACTGTCGACGTACACGGAAATGAATTAGAGATTACCAAAAATCCTCAAAGAACGCAATGTGACCTACACTCACCTCGTTCACCAGTTGCTGACTCACAATGACGATATCGACGAAGTCTAGGGCCGACGAAACGCTGTACAGGATCGTGAGTAAGTGCTGAGCTTCAGAAAATTCCTCGGTGAAAACAGAGTATATACACACGCAGGAGACTATGAGGACCATCGCTCCTGAGGCCATGATGGACCAACCCCAAATCGCGTTCAGCTGCTGCTTGAGCACTACGATCGCACAGAGGTGGATCCTGATCTCTTCAAGCTCCCTCGAACTCTTTGTGATAGGAACAATGGAGCCAGCGTCCAGCACTGTGCAAAGAAGCTTGTGTTGATGCTCAATGTAGAGGCGAATGACTTCAGCGCATGGTCTGAGGACGATGAAATGTACCATTTCGAACGCGTAGAATACGAAGTTGCCTCCGACGCACACCGCCCTTAGGAGGGCGTTCAACATTCCAGTGTAACCTAGGCAGTCCAAGAACTCGAAAGACAGGTAACAGCTTCCTGACACGTTGGCAATGAACGCCAGAGAAATCAAAAGTCGTATGACAGAACGCGTTGCACCTCGGTCGCAATGCTCGGGTGCTACAAATCCTGCAGTAATTTCGTACTTGGCCGACGACCGAAAGAAATGGTAAAGAGCGTGAGATTTCGTAACAGCACAGCCAAAGTTAAAAACGACCTTGAAGATAACCACGACTAGCAGAAGAATGTAGAGAGATTTCGTGAAAACATGGACGTCATTCAAAACTGCATCTATTACTTGATAAAAATAAAGCACGTGGATGGCAACTAACAGGGAAAAACAGAAGAGGGAATAGATTAAATACAATTGCTTCCACAGCTTTTTGCTGTTGTGGTCTTCAATACCTCCTGGTAGCTGAAGGAATGGTAGTCCTGACACCAGACAGAAACAGCCATACCACTTGAAACGCTGCTTCATGAACGAAGTCATGTTGAGATGTTCAAATCTAGCTTCCTGAAAGCGTTACTCTAATCTTTTGATTGTAGATACAACCCGTAAGATTTTCGTTCTTTCTTTTGTTGACTTTTCTGCAATAAACGAAATGCGAAGCACCGTAAGTGAGACTTCGATGTTGGGACTAATGCACAGCTTATGTTACCTTATACAAAACAGTCCAAAACACTCCCTAGAGAATCGACTTTGAATCTTTTGCTGCAGTAATGCACTACCACACGTGAGAGATGTTCTAGGCCATGGTGAGTTTCTGAAAAACAAGATTATAGTTAGCTCAGCAACGTGACCAACGCTTAAACGGCTGAACACTATAACAGATGGTCAAAAAATGATAAAATGAAGTATAGCCGTAGGGAAAGAGATAAACAGGAAAGAATGCGGCAATTGAATCATCTTTTAATATCTTGCAACAGTGCTTTCGAGCTCGTAAGGTCGCCCCGCCACGGTGGTCTAGTGGCTAAGGTACTCGGTTGCTGACTTGTAGGTCGCGGGATCGAATCCCGGCTTCGGCGGTGGCATTTCTGATGAAGGTGATAATGCAGATTTGGGTGCATGTTGAACGCACCTCAGGTGATCGACATTTCCAGAGACTTCCACTATGGCGTATCTCATAATCATGATGGTTTTCGGACGTTAAACCCCGCATATCAATCAATCAATCAATCAAGCAATCAATCAATGCGCTCATAAGCTCACTCTTGGCGAGACGGTTTCTCAATCCCGGCATCTTTTAACCGCGATTGCCCCACGGGCCCTGGCGACGAGTCCTCGTTGGTCTTTATGGCCCGCCGCGGTGGTCTAGTGGCTAAGGTACTCGGCTACTGACCCGCAGAGTGAGGGTTCAAATCCCGGCTGTGGCTGCTGCATTTCCGATGGAGGCGGAAATGTTGTAGGCCCGTGTGCTCAGATTTGGGTGCATGTTAAAGAACCACAGGTGGTCTAAATTTCCGGAGCCCTCCACTACGGCGTCTCTCATAATCATATAGTGGTTTTGGGACGTTAAACCCCACATATCAATCATATCAATCGTTGGTCTTCATGACAATTTTTTTGTATGCGACATATCGCAAACCTCTAAGATAACAGCTCTACTGTAAGATATTTTCCTTTCTTACAGATTTCTGACCTTGTCTTCGCCGAGATCATATCCTCACGCGAAGACGGAAGGAAATAATAGAATTTATACCACAGAGCTTCTTTGTCCTTAATTTCAAGTATGATGTCCTTACCACATGTTTGTTGCCTGACCCACTCAGCTTTTTTTTGGTCACGCAAGGTTATAAAGCTGCCATTTTTCTCTCCATTGCTCGATGCGTCACCCTCAGTTCGGTATTGACACGCTCTGTAAGCCTCCTAGTACCTGAGGCGTATTTAACTAGGGGTATAGGCGGCTGTTATATATTTTCCTCCTGAGCGACAGTGCCTTTCATGATATGGTAATGCTTGCCGAATGAGCTTCAAACCATCATTGTCCTTCAAGTTACTTCCGCCTGATGGTTCGGCTCCGGGGTTACTACCTGTCCTAGCAGACGCATTCTTTTATTACTTCCAGTGACTCTCTCCTTTTTCGCGCTATTCTGCAAGAAACTCGAGGGTACTAATTCAAACTGAGTGATTTCCTACCACCCCATTTACATATCAGCTTTCGATAATGAATATTTCGATCGATGACACGATTTTGTGATGAACCTCACCTTATAAGGTTCTGATGATCTTCTCTTCATTCGGAGATACCCACGTCAACCACACCTATCTCAGCTAACGTAGTACTATGTGTGTGTTGAAGAATACGTCGTGTCCACCGACACTCTCTCCGTGAAACTGCCGCTGGTGGCGGCCTTCGATTCGGGCTGCGGTATAAGCAACGCTCACAACCGGCCTACATGCGCGGAACGACGGAAGTACATCAACTCACGACCGGCATGTCCGCCACTAATGTCGTTTGGGCACACAACACTCTCGCTAACATGACGCAGATATTAACGGGAAAGCGTTAAAACGCATTTGTCGCAGAAAATGCGGTGCTTGTGTTTACATATTTGTTCCTATCGTTGTTTTTATATTAAGGCGAAATGGTTACAAGCCCCATCGAAAGAGGAAATGGACCGTTGCTGTAGGCGTGCCGGGCAGGTGGCGTGATGACTAAACCTCGTGATGACGTCCCTATTCGGCGAAATTTATGACGGCATCATAACGTCGTTACGCCTCAAAGTGAAGTCCTCACACGGCATCATTCATTGGCCAAGAGTGCTCCAGTCCCTGTGGCTGGGCAACACCAGGTGAAGTACGCAAGCAGTGACTCCAATATTGAAGGCCAACACCACGTGGGGCGCAGAAAGCATTTGCAGGAGGACGGGGGAAGTTATTTGCATTGACTGAAACAAAAAAAAATGGGTTGGTTTGCGCCTTTCAGCCGTAATATGCAAATGAATCAGGAGTCCGCGCATAGTCCATATTTTCAGTGCGACAGCGTTGTAGAGCTCGTTTCGCAGAAATTCTGGTGTCATTGGTGGTGAGCGAAAAATCATCATCTTATGCAACACCAAAAACAGCGAGCAATGATGAAGATAGAAAAATTATAAAAAAAATTCTGCAGCACCGTGTGGATAAAACCTGTGTCGTTTGCGTGGCAAGCGAATGTTCTATCACATGGCCACGTGTCTGTTATTTTTTCATGCTAATTAATAAAATCGGTATTTGTAATCGTAACGCTTGTTTTGGCGTATGAGGATGCATTTACTCAGCAACAATAATCGCATGCACGGCCACACGTCTGCCTGCGAATACAGTGAAAATAACTTCCTCTGCTTGCAAATGCAGTTGGAGTAACTTCCGTGCTTACCAAACACACGCATTCGTACATGCTTTGCAATCTAACTATAAATATTGAAGTAATTATGTGTGTTACAAGCGTCCATTACCAGCAGGCGTCAGAACATGTGATTACCATAACGGCTTCGTGGATTAAAGCCGATCACCCACTATAAAAGCCACACACATTACTGCGCCTATTTTTTTAAGGCCACGTAGTGGGTGAATAGTAAGTTCAAAAAAGATTCCATGCACTAAGTTTTTGAAGTACGCACTAGGAACAGGAGATTGCTATCGCGTTGAACACCTAAAGGCAAAGCTTTAGGATCCGCAAATGTTTTACCCCACGCTTTGGCTTTATCGTTTGAATATGTCCGTCTCCTCTATATTCGTGCTCGTTCTATGCCCTGCGGAACACTGTATTATATACGCTGCCCAAACTAGCCGTAGGCTCAACCTTCTATTCCGACGAATTCAAAGAATCGAGCTTCGAGCAGCAATAAAACCAAGGCATTCTGCGTATCAGCACGACACCTTACGTATGCTTCTATGGCAGCCGCAGCAATGTTTTCACTCGGCTGCTGATTTGACGGCCACGCGTTCGATCCCGGCCATGATGGTCGCATTTGAAAGCAAGCGCTATAGAAGCCTGCGCACGGTTATGGGTTACGGCTCGGTAATGAAACGCCAGGTGGTGGCGATTCCTGGAGCTGTCTGCTACGGCGTGCCTCATCATGAAACTATGGTTCTGGCACGTAAGACCTCAGATATTATGTTATATTATAGAAACTTCGAAAACGAATTACGACTAATGTTAGGTTACGCTATACTCCACTCGACCTTACAAAATATAGAGACGGCTTGAAAATGTTTAGCTTTATTATCATCGATCGGTGTTTACCTCTGTGAATATGGTCAGACAGTGAAACTTGCGTTTCAAGCCCACGACTAGCACATGTGCCTTGCACCGCACCTAAGCAACACCCGCGTTCGGCCGCCCTGCGTGACTACTGAGAAACAGTGCAGTGAACGATTCAAGTAACAGTGCAGTGACGATTTGTGGCTGACGTGATCATGCGCCGACCGTCACTTAACTACTAACTTCCTCGCCCGACCTTGGTAGTCGTCAGTGAAGATGAACCTTTGCTTTAAAAGGGTAATAACTTGAGCTTGTTAGCCTGGATTCATCGCTCGTTGTCTTGGCCAGCGCAAATTCATGTTGTCTTTTTTGTCTCGTGTAGCCACACTGTTGTTTACGTTTTTCTTTTTTTTGCGATAGAGACTTTACTTACTCTGAGTTGAGGCTTCGTGGTCTTTCAGTTCGTCGGCTCTCCATTTCGTGAGCTCGAAACAATTCATCTTCGGCACGGTGACGTCGTTTCCATTCGTGGTTGTGCCGGAGTTTCATTTAAGGGGCTTGCTCATTATCACTAGATAAAATGTATACAGGAAAAAGCACGCTCATGAAATTCCCCAGCGATGACACACCCCCTCACGTGTGTTAGTGGGCCACACTTGCTTGCGTTCTCTGCTGTGCGCGGAATTGGGAGGTGCGTTTTGTCGTTGATGAACGCCTTGAGTGTTTTATGCAAGGGGCAGTGGAACAATGCGCATTGTGTTTAACGCCGAGTGTTTTCGTCGGTTCGTGCGGAAACGATGTGCTGTGCAAGGATGCAGTATACCAACAAACGTATGCCTGGTGACCCGTGTCTTCAAGATAAGAGACAAGAGAAATAGATAGTTTGGCTTATTGGGCCCGCTAGAAATTTATCCATCAGTATTCCTGCAGCCCAGTTTCCTTCTTGAGCATGCAGTGTCTACTATTCGCGTTATCGGGGAACAGATTTCCAAGTTATCTATCATGGTACAATTCGCATGTCTTCATTCGCATATGTACCGGTAATTTCTCTCAGCATAATGAAAAACCAAACACATAACGCAGGGAGTGTCTGCCGATGTTTTTGTTTTTATAAACATTTTGTGCTATGTAATAAGTTTCAGTTATTGCTACTATTGAATAAAACTAAAATATCATCATTTTGGCGTGATTAGGCATCATTCCTTTCTGTTGAAACTGAATAACACGAGCATTGTGCGTGCCATAGAGAACCTGTGTATGTGTAAAGCAAATAAGCAGCACTGCAGATATGTTATACGCTGTTGGTTCCTTTTATGCATCTGCGGAAGATGCCCCAAAGGCCGCATAAAAGTTTGAAAATACGTAAAACAGAGGCAAAGTGAACGGCAGTACACTTGATTATCACTATCTAGTCATGAGTCGGTATTAGATTAACTGGGGTTGACTCGAAGCGCGCCCCGCCGCGGTGGTCTATTGGCTAAGGTACTCGGCTACTGACCCGCAGGTCGCGGGTTCGAATCCCGGCTGCGGCGGCTGCATTTCCGATGGAGGCGGAAATGGTGTAGACCCGTGTGCTCAGATTTGGGTGCACGTTAAAGAACCCCAGGTGGTCGAAATTTCCGGAGCCCTCCACTACGGCGTCTCTCATAATCATATGGTGGTTTTGGGACGTTAAACCCCACAAATCAATCATATCAATCAATTGACTCGAAGCGCACTCGTGGAGTAGTCGTCGACGATTGCCTTAGCGCGAGTCCGTCGCAATCACAGGCCCATGAAAAGTACTTTGAGATTAAATTTCACACTACTGCTCACAAAATGACGTCACTTGTTTACCAGCTATCGCGTCACATTCACTTTATTTTTTGTTCCGCCGGAAGTGTTTCCTTTTCACAGAGATGGCGCTAAGCCCCATAAGTAGCTGATCAGCCACCATGTTCTGAACGTATGGGCTTCTACGGAGCTTTCGCTACCATTTGTATCTAGCTTCTTCGGTCCATGAACCTCTGAGAGAAACGTGCGTGCCAGGCCGATCGCTAAATCTTCAGGGCGACCCGCGTTACGCAGTCTAGTAACCTGCTCACTGAAGCTCAACTGCTTTTTGTGGTGGCATGACCGGTTGAAGGCGTTATTGAGGGTGGCAGTGGCAACAGCCCGCTTGACACGTTTTGAGTGGCTTGAGGTGAACGGGAATAGTCCCTCGGCAAAACGGGGCGAGTAACTCCAACAAACGTGGTTGTCAAGGAATGATATATTGACGTTCAAAAATTAAAGTCTCGAAATTGGAAACTTGAGGTCTGCCCATCTCGAATCAGGCCAAGTAACTAAAAAAATTCGGAATGTGAACAAGTTGGGGAGAAAGCGTGCGAGTCTAAGTAATTGGCTGGCGAGATCGAGAGATTACGAGAATTCACCGCTGGCTTCTGAAATACGCACGCTTATTCGTCATTGGTCAGAGTGAGATCACGTGACCTATCAGATCAGCAAATGGCGAATCTGTTGACGCCAAGCACTGATACTACTGGTACTAGTGCAACACGTGTTATGCCAACACAGATTCAAACGCCCTGACGAACTCGTTTTTACGCCACCTTTTACGTTTGGTATTTTAATCTTGCCAACCAACGCGTCACGCTTTATCTGTTATCCCTTCTTCACCCATCGTGTGTCTGATCGTGTGCCTGTGCAGCCGCCAAAATGTTTCAACTAACGTGCGCGAGCAGCGACCTGCTTGTGCATCAGTGCCATACCGGGCAGCCAGAGTTTCATACGGGGCGCATTCTCTCGGAGAACTCTCTGTTGGTCCCGTAGTCTGTTGGGCTCTTCCTTCTCAACTGCGCCCCCCCCTCCATATTAGCACACTACTTACAAAGCGAAAAATAAGAGAATAAGGGTGTGCAGAATTCCGCCCCCTCTCGAACGTTTGTCGAAGCACCCTTCTCCCTACTCAGTCATTGCATGGGCCAGAGTTTTCACACACATCCCCTCGTTTTTTATGTTACTGAGTTAGTCAGCCACCCAGCCACCCCCACACCCTCCCCATCTCCGCCACTGTTCGTATGCCTATGAGCGGGACAAGGCTGAATTTCCGGCTTCTGTTTTATTTTCTGAAGAACAACACGGTACCAAGAAATCGTGAAAATATTATGCGGAGATATGCCTCGTGCCTCCAATCATGAGATAACCAAAGGAACGTGGTTCATCTGAATTGCGCTCATAGGGGGTTACGTCTGTGAACGTCTAATACCCTTGTTACACAGGCAGCCTAAACCACGGTCACGCTAACCGTGGTTTGCTGATGTTACTCGGCACACGAAACCGCGGTTGTGCTGCTAACCGCGGTTTTCAAAACCAGCGCTCTGAGTCCTCGGTTAGGCAGATAACTGAGAAAATGGCGGAACTCACCACCAATGAGTGCATGCCAGCGAGCGCGCGTGAAAAATGAATGAGCTGGACGGCATGAACCACGCGTAAAGCCTGATATAAGGATGTGGGAAAATCATTTGAGTGATATGCGAAGCACGTCACGCAGTGCAAAGGTGCACGCGGCAATTACAGCCGAGTTGAACGCCGAACTTCCGGCTGACGCGGAGCAAAACATCGGCGAACCGTGGTTGGCGCTAGCCGCGGTTCAACGCGGTCAACCATGGTTGTCGACTTGCCTTTGTAACATGGATATAAGCAGCAACAGACGATGGGCTCAGCCGGGTGCGCTTAGTGGGCATGCGCTTATACCTTCGCCCTGTTCCGCATTCGGCTGTATCATATACGGCACTTACTCGCAGAAAAGGTGGCGCTCGCGAGTGCTGTTTTGGGTGGCTCTGCGATCTACCCGACGTGATTTTTTATCACCCCAACTGCTTCGCAGTGCAATGTCTTTATATCCGTGTCGGCTGATCACTAAGTCACCGGAAAAACAACTGCAGCAATCGAAACCACGACGAAGTGTGCTGCGTTCTCTGTGAGGTGCGACAGCTGACCAAGGGATGGTGAAGCCAGGTCTATTCTTCTAAGAAAATTAGAGGTAAGGAAGCTTGCCCCGCTGTCAGTGGAAAGCTCGCCATACTAAATCAGCTATAGGACAAGGATTTTTACTGCTTGTCAGAAGCAGACATATTGGTCTGCGGGGATAGCAGGTCATGTGTATCAGGCGGTCCCGCTAGCGTACGGCACTTTTTTGTCGCATGCTTCTGCCCATTGTTGGCTCGCGTTGCGCTGCGACGAAAGTGAACCCATAGTCACTGCGCTGATCACACCAATCGACGATTTTACGACGGGCGAATCGGTGCAGCCACGATGGGCTCGTAAACGAATGTGACCCGATTTTCGCATATCGTGACGTTAATTAATAAGGCTACGTCGAGCGATGCGCACCATCCCAATTGTTTTTATGCGTATTCATCTACCACAGTCGTGTTCGTATAGTTCTTAAACATACGCAAAGGTGGAGATAGCAGTGCGCTGCAGCAATACTAACACCCATGTGCGAAATAGTAACTGGGGTCGATAATTAGTGTAGTCCTTCGAAGCCTTCATACGAAAGTTATGTGGTCACTTTGCAGCCCAGCCACAGAGGTCTAATGATTGAAGCACTCGGCCACCGACACACAAGTAACGGGACTTAATCCCAGCCGTGGCGGCTCCATTTTCGATAGAGGCGAAAATGCTTCAGGCCCATGTTCTTAGATTTAGGCGCACGCTAAAGAACCCCTGGTGGTCGAAATTTCCAGAGCCCTCCACCACGGCGTCTCTCATAACTATATGGTGGTTTTGGGGCGTTAAACTCCCAACAATATTTATTACTATGCTAATGTGAAAGTCACGGGATTGAATCCTCGCTTCGGCGGCTGCATTGTCAATGGAGGCGAAAATGGTTGAGGCTCGTGTACATAAAATGCGCCCTTTTCAGGTCCCGAGAGTGACTCCCGTAGAGATCGCCGAATCAAAATTGAAGGTCAGCGGCCTCCGAAGTTATCAGCAGCCTCCGAAAGATGCCAACTCCCGCCTTCTGTTTTGACCCAGACGCAGCCGTCACAATTAAACTGCTTATCTCTAGGTCATCTGGATAATCCTTTAAATACCTATGAGGTAATTTCTTGCAATATGAGGAATTATATCATTAAATTGTATGCTAACCATTCACTCTAGGTTACCGATTAGGCCAAAATGTTTAATTTTTGCATTCAGTTGCTCCGTAGCATCGCTTGTTCAAATATAAATTGGGTTGTGTGTAATCGCGACCAATGTGTCTCGAAGAATAAGTTTAGTTCTTTAATGAAAACGTAAAATTAGGGTCTCCGGTGTGAACTGTATATCTTTAAGCATGCTTGCATAGTACGAATTTTACACCTATTTCACCTTACCTCAAGGTCGTGCTTCTTTCCTTAACAAAAAAATTTTATGCTGGTTTACTAAGACTTCAGTTACTTATTTCCGTCAGGGATATGACGTTGATAAAATGGATGCTAACGGACGAAAATTAATAAACTTTAACAAAAGTACTGTCACCGGGAATCGAACCTACGATTTATCTTTGCCCACGATGACAAACGCCTGGTGCTTTGTCGACATATGCCCAACCCGCAATTACGTTTAGTTTTTGTTTTTGCCTTTTGCTTTATGTTAGCGTGTAATGGCTCCTAGTCCTAGAAGTGCAACTTCCACATGCACCGGCAGGGTTTTTCTGGCTGCTTCGACTGCGATAGCATCGGCTAATAAAATTGCCGCAGTAAGCTGTGCAGTAAGGCAACGATATAAACGGGCAAATGTCGCGTTTCTTGTGAAATAAGACCAAGGCAGGTGGGACGTGGAACTTCTGCATTCATTTGTTGCTCAAGCTACCGATATCTGCGCCTCGCGTCGCTGAAGCACATAGTATTAGTGTAATTATGAGCACTGGCGTCATGATCATGGTTGTTATACCACGTGATAGAGATGTGTCACTGTGCCTCGCATTCATGTCAAATATTGCTATAGCTATTGCCACTAAAAGACATCGTACAAGAGCTCTTATATCACTGTAGAAGTGACAGTAGTTTTGCGAACACTCCCTTTGCTTTAGTGTTATACCGAATTATGTGACAGAGTGATCAATCAATTATTTCAAGCTAACCTCGTGACCCCGTTCCCATCTTTATCTTTTGATATTGCCATTCATATTTGTTCTCGTTTGGGAGATTCATAAATTTTCATACTGTGACGTACCAGTTGTGGCACCTTCACCTTTCAAGAACGCTGCCTCGCTACTTGCTCACGTTATGAGACAAAGTTTGTCAAAGCTTTGAGTGCGAAACGCTCGATGAACTGAGAATAGCACGCACACGAAAAGCCTAATTATTCATGGTCGTGCAAGCGAATACCTTCCGAATAACGCTACTGAATCATTTTCATTCATATTTCAAAGCAATAGCATCATACAGCCATGTAGGGGCCGCCATTCGTGGGGCTTGTGCGACATTATGCGACATACTTCGAGATGGTGAGGTCGCGATAGATTTCGCGAAGATCCCGTAGGTCTCGCCAAGGTGTGTTGGGTCAAGTCGAAACCCACGTGATTATGCCGCAGCAATGAAGGCACATTAAGATGGCACCATGACGTCAGGGGTCACCAAAGTTTGTGTCATTGCACCGTAAGAACGTCTTCGCTTGACGTCCCATGCTAAAGTCAACAAGTGACATCATGCCCCGCCGCGGTGGTCTAGTGGCTAAGGTACTCGGCTGCTGACCCGCAGGTCGCGGGTTCAAATCCCGGCTGCGGCGACTGCATTTCAGATGGAGGCGGAAATGTCGTAGGCCCGTGTGCTCAGATTTGGGTGCACGTTAAAGAACCCCAGGAGGTCAAAATTTCCGGAGCCCTCCACTACGGCGTCTCTCATAATCATATGGTGGTTTTGGGACGTTAAACCCCACAAATCAATCAATCAATCAACAAGTGACATCATCTCTGGGTCAGAGGTGGGTGAATAATAGAGCAACTACTCCGTATGCAAGATATCTTAGACAAGGGATAAAACTGACGCCAGTGCCATTGGTGTTTTGGTATGGTCATGTCTATATCAGAATCTTATTTCCACAATAAATTTAGTTGAGAGGTTGTGGTCATCTCTATTTGGTCCGTTGTCTAAATATTTGGTGCAAGCAGTAGTTGATCAAGGAGACTAGCTCAAAGCCAAACCTTTTCAAGGCTCGGGGAGGCAGAGCAATACTACGTCAGGTGTGGAAAACCATACGCAGGTCATTATTGTTTCCAAGAAGAATGGCACAACGCACCAGGGGAGTTGGTCATGAAACCTGCACCAGTAGAATTTGAAAAGATTGATACACACTACTGAGGAAGAGAAGGAGTCCTTTTAGCAGAATTTGTAAGGGACCCTGTGTGTTTTTCATTTTATTTTACTCTGCCAATGGTGCGTTTCTACCAATACTGATTCGTGTCATAAAATGAGCCACCTCTCTTCTCATCCGTGTGTCGTCTATATTTAAGGGAGCAGATTTATTTCTTTGTTTCCATCTTAGCATCCTTACATGTGGCGACAAACATCGCGTATGTATATTACTTCTCATTCTTTTCGGTTTCATGTGTCTCCTTCGACAACTCTTTCAATATGCATATGCACAGGCATGTACGTTGTTTATCGTTATTAGTATTTAGTTACTATGAATTGAACTGTTTCCCTAAGTACAGTTACCTGCGTCCTTATTCATATGCGATTTCTGGAGTAGTGCAGTAGCTCTTAGATTATTCCCTCCGAAATTGTTCATTCCGGAAGTGGCCATAGCTTTGTGTCCCACTATAGCTGATCCAGAAGAAAAGAGCATAGACCGTACCGAAAGCATAGCAACTCAACTATGTAGGTGAGAGTCAGGCCTAGGACAGCAAGTAGAGGGAAAGGAAAATCGGGTAACGTGAAATTGGGTACTGCACTGTTCATACCGAAATCGGGCGTAGCTATGTGTTCCCGAAATAGCCCAAGCGTGAGGAGACAATAGCATAGCCAGAGCCGCAGCGTAGCATAGGTCAAGTATAAGTGGGAGTGAGTGCTAGGAATGCTGGGATAGTGAAGGGGAAGCGAGAGCGAGGAAATTGGAAACTTCGCTACGAAGTGTGGCTGAAAACACAAATTTTAATGTTGCGCTGTAATTTCAAAAAAAAACTAGCATAGCAAGTAAAACTCACCATATCTCATGTCTCAAAGCCAAAAGCACCAGCATGCCATTTCTCTTAATCAGCCAAAGAAATTGCATACCTCACAGGCGCGACACGTGTTTGTTAGATTTGTCTTTGCCTTGCTTCGTAATAAGCAATCATCGTTAGACGATGGTATATAAATAAGGTCACATTCTTCACCAATAAACTGGTACGTCTGTATGCGCTTCGTCTCTCCATCTAGGTTCTTGTTGGTGCATCTCCTTTTTGTTTGTTTGTTTTGCGTGCATCACTTCCCATCAGGATGAATCACGAAATCCAAGTTGATACTCTCCTGAGGTTAAAAAGGATATGAGATAAGATTAAGCGTAGCTAAACAGACAGACCTTTAGGCAAAGTAGATTGAATATGCGGGTGAGCTGACTTTAGACGGCAAGGGCTGGTGGTGCCTCTAAGAGGAGGACGAAGGCACGTGGCGAGGAGGGACTTCGCAGGCGGTAGGGTCGAGCTGGGCCACGAAGAGCCAATGCCGAGCCCCGCTGAGCACAGGTAGTGTGACGTTCGTGATGACGTCAGATCGCCTCGGTAAAAGGCGAGATGGTGGATGGCAGTGCTTAACTCTTTTAGGCCTTGCTGAGTCATGCTCTACTTACTTTTGCTAGTTTCGTATTACTTTGCGCGCTATCGTTGAAGCTTGTTGCCTCTTTCTTGGTCTTGACGATGATAGGGGAGCCAAAGTTACGCAAATTATTTTTTTTTTCTGGGAGCTATTTTTCTGAGAGTTCATATTTCTGTTGTTGCGACCGCGATAGCGTTCTAGGTAGAACGCATGCTCTGCTGAGCTCATTAATATTTCAACACCAAAGATGATATACGCGTTGGCCGTCAAATCATTCGCCGATGTTCATGCCGTATTTTGGCACGTGCCGAATATTAAAAATGTCCCTCTTCGCTGACGTTGTGTCGTGACAGCAGATATTTCGAGACTTCTCATTCGATGTGCACTCCTTTTCTGCAGGCTTGTTTTCATTACTCATGTCACTGACGGAAGACTTGCATTATTTAACATATTTCTGGCGGAAATGTCATTTTATCTGAACAATCGACACACTCTGTCGCGTATAAGTCCATAAAAGGCTAATTACAATTTCGCTTCTTTTTATATCCCGATGCGACCTTCACGGCTTACTTCATCTGCGTGCCCTGTGTGGACAGGTCATCCGTTTCCCGTGGGTGTGTGCTTGAATATTGCACAGCAATGTGGTAAAGCAGACCATTGGCGGACAGTGTTTTTCAGAATAAATTGTTGTGTTGGTATAGGGTGCTTCAAGTTGCAGAACTAGCTTTCAGATAAAATAAGTTTGTCACTGATGGCACAAAGCACGTCATCGCCTCAGGTAGCACGAAAAACTATTCTGAGCTTAGCTTTTCTCTGCTGCTGGTGTGAAGAACTGGGATACTATTTAAGCACACAAATAAAAGGCCTACGAAGTTGCGGAAACGTTCCACATTGATACGTTGTAAAATTACTGTGCATCTGAGCATACCAGTAGGTGCCTTTTACATCACAAAAGATGTGTTCACCATGGCTATTTTCGCATAAACTGAAATAGCGCACGCCCTTGTTTTTTATTGCGGTTGGCCTTTTTTCCCCAATGTTTGTAGATTGTGAGGCCGTTTTCGCAGACAGTAATACATAAGCATCATAGTTACCCTACTTGTTCCGGCAGCGTCTTTTTTTTTTCACGAAGAATAGAACGTTTGCATACATTTCGAGTGGCCCGTTTTTTTTTTTTTTTTTCACGTCACTGTATGCGTTTTGAGTGAAGGTAGGCAAAGACAAAACGCAGACAACACTGAATGAAGACAGATGTACAGAGTCATACAACGCTAAGTTATTGGGGTTTTACTCCATTAGATTTTGTCTACAAGTTTCACTCTGATTCGCGATGTCTACTTACCGACTCGCCCAACTATGTCGGCCTACCTCCTATCCTACAAGCTAGCACGCCAGCCTACAGCAAGACGCCTCTCATTCCTGTAACGATTATCTCAGCAACATCACTTGCTTTCTGGAGAACCTTGGTCTTTTGAACACTGAGGCCGCAAAAAACATTGAAATTGCACCCCTCCCGCCAAAAAGCATAGAATTCGACAAAAGAAAAATTTGGTGCTAGTATTTACGGGCGCTGCTATGCACGGCACTCCAGTCAGATTGAGTGTGATGGGTAGTACGTTGATTTGCGCAAGCTTCATTTTTCCGGCTGCGCGTGGCCTGAAACCACTTTGTTGCAAGAGGTTTATCATGTTCGATTCCAATCGAAGAGTCGGAGCAGCTGATGGACTCTGTGAGCGAGCACTCGACTCTGGCGTATAGCAGCGTCTTCTATGGCACGATTGGAACACAATCCTCTCCCACAGGGGAAGCTTAGAAGTGAGGAAGACGTGGAAGTCCTTGAGTTGCCCAGAATAACTTGTGTGCAGGTATTCCATTGCGCTAATGCCGCTGTCAAGTTCTGTTGAGTTACCGCTCGTACTGGTAGTTTTAGTGTCGGTGACACGATTCTATGAGCTGCTCGTGCTCGTACTGGAGCTTTGTGACTTGGAGCTCTCGCAAAGCACGCGACAGCAGCGCCACCAAAAGAACGAGTGGGTTATAGAGAGCGTGTCAGGCCGAGTTGCGGTCCTCTCCGCCGAGTTCGGTGGAGCAGCTTTTCCTGCTCCTCGCAGTCACTCCTGCCTTGAATTCACTCCGACCCTCTCATTGATGCACTTTGCCATTGTAACACACTTGCTCGAAAAGGAGCAGAAAGACATGCTCCAGCTCCACAATTGCAGTTCAAGGTTAGTAAATGTTCAACACTCCCACACCACCACCTTGAGCCTTTTAAACTTACTAATTTAAGTCACCTCTCGAAGTTTCCAATGACCCGTTCTTAGATCTGAAACAACGACCTTAACACAGTGAGTAACTAGCCCAGAAGTGCGTTTGAAACAGCAAGAAAGAGGAGTAGTCATGCATATGCATTATCCATCATTTCATGCTGGTTGATGAGGATTAAGACGACGTAGGTTGCGAGAGGGTCTGGCCTTGCAAAATTCGTAGGGTAATTTCCCCGACTGGTGTTCTCTTTTGTGGTCGTCTGAAACTAATGGCCTTCCTTAGAGAGAAGCGCAGGCATGTGCATAAAAAATTACGTGCAGTGCAATGAAACTCTGCTTAAGTCGGTGTGTGTGAGCCATTCTGCACATAGTGCTGTACCGGTCCTCCCTATCACCACAACACACCACAACATAAGTATCATGCTCGCCGCTCCAGGGTAACCTTTAGTCAATATTCTGGGAATGATACGCCTCCACCCAATTAAGTCTTTTCTCATATAAGCCCCGGCCAATTTTCGAGGAAGAGCGTTGGTCAGCTTCGGCTACAAGGATTAGTGATGACTTACCGCAAGGACCTTGGATATGACCAGAGCTCTAGCAATGTCGAAATGAAGACACCTTCCTGAAACTTTAATATTTAACAATAACGGATTTTTATGCAATTTCACTTCCTATCTTTAGCCGAAAGCACAATAAATTGATGATAATCTTCCGTGGCACACCTATACCTTGGCGAACTTGGGAAGCTTTTCACAGGCACTCTAGTGTACCAACAGGACATTTATTCGACGCTCTTAGCAAAAGTAAAACTGCTTGTAAGAGTGATCAACTGGTCAAATTCGTATATGATTCGAAATAGAAGATCCAAAGAAGATGATGGACTAAAATAGAGACGCGCACCGAGAATCGCTTTCAACATTATTTATTTCAAGAACAAACAAGGCTGTTATGCAGTGTTGTCCCATGGGCCATTTCGTTGGTTCGCAGTCGCATTGAGATATCAATACTCTTTCGGCGATAAAGATATGGGGCTCACACTGATGAAATGGCGAGTGTGGCCTCCATATCTCCTCTTTTTTTGTCGTCTTTGCACCTTCTATTACGAACCACAAAACTGGTTGGCCCACCCCACCCTTGTCATCGCATTCCGGATGCCCTCTGGTTTTACTTTACCCTCGCCATGTGTTCCACGCTGTCGCTCGTTTGCACCAAGATGACGGAGTATGTTATGACGGATCCTGCAAGCTGCAGTCAGGAAAGAAGCAATAACAGAGGTAAAATGAATATTTTGTGCACGATGTGCTTGCTTATGAAATATATGCAATGTGCTTTCGGTTTTCACGCTCACGTACACTGTGTAAACCAGCGCGTTATAGAAAAACATTCAGCTGCAAAGCATTCGATTTATTTAATAGATACACTTACACAAGAAAAAAACAATAAAAGCAATGCCGGACACGTATCCTAGTGAAAACTGCCCACCTTTAGCGCAACAGAGGTATCTTGGCGCAGAATACTTTCGGACACCCATTGCTGTCAAAGCAGCGCTCTGGATTGCAGTATTTGCAATCTTTAGGTAATAAGTTCAGATTTCCTATCAACTTCAATCATGCTCACATAACTTCACATTGCAAGAGGCCTCGCAAGTTTTGTCAGAAGTGGGAAGTACTCAACTTTTACGCCGTAGTGTCCCACTTACTGTGAACCGCTGTAACACGACTGACATAGCAAGTGAGATAACGATCCGACGCAAAGTGTCAGATTTCCCTCGCACTCCATGCTTGATTCTATTTTTATGTTTTATTTCATATATTCGCACTTACTATGCATACACTTTTAGGCAGCTACAACTTCACTCCTCAGGCAGAAAGCGTTGTAGGTTACATGTGCACTGGCCCAAAACAAAAGCGTTACTTGGTCTCTGTTGTCTAATTAAATAAAATGACATGGATACTAAGTACATGATTATAAAACACTTAATTATACGCCAGGTTTTCTCTATGACAATGGTAATAGGCTTATGACTCTGAAATATACTATGCTGAATAATCTAAATTGTACTCTTGCGTGGCCTAATTTGTTATTCCTCAGTTGAAATTTCACACTGCGATTACCTTTTGAAATGGGTTAAGTTATTTAGTAGATGGAATCCCGTTTGAATACAAGCTTTGCAGTTATAACAGCTCCCTGAAGTAGCTATCTTCAGCACTGTCATGCTCGTGGGAACAAATACAAAAATTAACCTCACCGACACAAGAAGGGGCAGGTTCAGCGTGAAAAAATTTCCTCCGCTCAAGAACATGTCGTCGGGCTGAAGAGTGCTATGTAGGTACGCGACCTGCAAATACAACAGAACAGTGCTAGCTGAAGATATAGCGCAGATGTTTGCGGGAAAATCATTATTTTATTACGCGCAGATAGTTTTTTCTATGTCTAACACTGTTTTACGGCCTCTAAACACTTTCTGAGCTTAGTCAGAAAACTCCGCTGTTGTGTCGACAAGTTTGAAAATGTGTGAGTAAAAGACTGCTGCGTAGCCATCGGCATAAATTTTACGGTTTCACATGAAAATAACCAGACATTGCTTTCTCTGCTCCTGACAACCTATGCGTGTATCGGGGATCCACCGGCGTCGCCTAATATCGCAAGCAACCACGTACCAGCTAATAATTTCAGAAGTCGCGTGGTACTTTGAGGAGGTACACTAGGAGACCATCCACAATATGCGACCTCGTGCTGCCACCACGCACGTTTGAACGTTAGGTAGCAGCGTAGGTAATCTCACAAAAGGACATATGGACTTACCTGGCGGAACCGAGAAAGTGAATCTTGGAACGTTGCAACCTTCATAAGACTCTCTCTAAGCTTTAATACCTACAGTGGAGATGAAAGCAGACAAGAAATTACGACCACAGAAGACACACAAGATTCCTTAGTGTGAAATATACTGAAGGTTTACTCAATATGGCGAACCAAAACTCCTTTTAACCTTCAAGCAAAAGGAAACACGCATCTTAAAACATTGTCCAGGCAACCCCTTTCTTCTCATCATGCTAATGGTGTGTAATAATAAATGGTAGCGATCTCCTGATAGACATTTTATTTACTTATATATTTATGACAAGGCAGCATTTTGGCTCATCAGGATGACCTTCATATACAATACAATATTAAATGTAGTAACAACGCAATGGGCAGACGCAACAAACAATTAAAACGACCTAAATGAGTTGCGCAAAAAAATTGAAGTAGAAAAAGAAGACCACTGGACACAGTGCACACTAACGACTGAAACTATGCATGAGGAATTACAGTTAATATGAACTACCAACTCGCCCAGCAGTCCTTACTTCATAATTAAAACAAACAAATAAAACTAGTATGACAACTATTCTATAGATAGGGCCATGGAAACATGTGGTAGGAAGAAGGAAATCAGAAGTGGTAAGAACTAGGAGCGCTAGGGTCTGATATTCTTGTTTGCAGCCAGCAACATTCTTGCAGGCAGGCTCTTGGTCCGCGACTTGAATATACGCGCCATCTCGGTAATAATATTTTCAGATCTCACTACTCATCTTTATAATATGACACTAATTCCTGGCACTATTTTTTCTGGACCAGCAGTACACAGAACAAGATATTCTGTACTTCGGGTGCATCACAAGTCAGAAAAAAGTGAATATTGGAACCAAGAAGTTATCGGCTAAAAATTGTAGTACAATATCTGTGTCAAATCAAACCAGAACAGTGGCAAGCCTTTCTGTGCACCGTCCACTTATCACCATGGACAGTAAACCATATATGCGCAGAGCAGCCGAAGAGGATGCGCGCACCGGTCATTCATGATTACCACGTGGCGTTCACTATACCATCGCGATGGCTTGCCAGTGTTCGGTTTTCATTTGACGCTGAAAGTACATACTTTGAGAAGGTTATAGGAAGAATAAGTGCACAAAACGCCATACTCACCTCGTTTCCCATTGTCTGACTCAGTCGCGCGACGTCCACGAAGTCTACCACGGCGTAACCGCAGTAGGACATGATCAACAGAAGTTGGTCTTTAGGGACACCTTCGTCGAAAAGGCTGTAGATGCATATGCACGACGCAATCAAAAGGCCCGCAGCAGAGGCCATGATGGAGAACTGCCAAGCTGAATTCAACACTTTCCTTAGATTCACGACCGAGGATATGTTAAGTCTCACTCGGTCCAACTGAGTAGCGACGGTCGCCATCTTGGTGAACGATGTCTCGGACATCGCTAGGATGTGGTTGAGCGAGTCTTGCTCCTGGCGTACGTAGCTGATGAGCACCTCGCAACAAGGTCTCAGGATGATGAAGTGCAGCATGTCATATGTAAAGAAAAGGAAGTTGAAAAGGAACATGGTGGCCTTCAGCACGAACTCGAGCAAAGAGTTTCCCTCGATGTGGAGCAGCCTGGTCGTAATGTCGGCGTTGGCGATTAGGTGCGCGAAGAATGAAATTCCAACGAAGAACCTGCGAAGAAAGGAGTAGCAACGACGCTCACGTTTCTTATAGGTTTTTAAAGCGATGGCACGACTGTGTCAATGGCAAGTTTTCGATGGTGTCATCAACTGTCAGTGTTGGTGTCTTAAATAGGGATGGTTGTCACATGCCGATTTTAAACGAAGAAAACAACAAACAGCGGTAAAGCAAGACGAAGGTGAGAAGACGTAAACACGGCGCCTGTTTCTGTCATTTAGTCTTTGCTTTGTTGCAGCACTGTTGCTTTGTTCGAAACATGCGCTCTTTTAAAATGTCAGGGGTGATTTAGAGTACTATGTACTCTACTATGGGAGAGCGGCAAGCTGTCACAAATGGAGATAATGGAAAAGTTGTCTACGTCATCAAGTGTCAATCTGTGTTTAGCAAAAGTGTGAATGATATAGAACACTACATAATCTGTTTGTAACAAGCGAACCAATGCAAAGTACTGTCATATGGTATGGGAGTGCTGGGTGACGACCGTGTGATAAAATGTGTGACCCCGTGGTGCAGCACTGAAGTACATGGGCTGAGATGGAAACGCTGGGTTGGCACTTTTGGCGGCATTGGTGTGAGTATATGTACAGCACGCGCCTTTAAAGCAACAAAGAAAATGTGGTTCTGGCATGCGTGAAACTTTGTATCGTGCCATTATGACCAAGCTGAAAAGCCACTGCATTTTGTCGTCTTACCGAACGACAAGGGGTGGTGACAACGCCAGCTTTTTCAAAATTTTGTAAGGTACTGAATGATTTTTAGTCCGAATGGCGATATGATATATATTTCCTTTCTAAAGTAATACATGCAGGGGACGGCTGATCGCCTTATTGCCAATATTTTTCAACATTTCGAGGCTCCTCTTGAAAACCCGCCAAGCAAGGACACTCGTGTTTTCTTTAAAGAACCTTTGTGTGACCCCTCATGTGGCGCCGTAGCGGCAACGGGCTCAACTAGTTGGCTTCCACCTTTTTCGGGTCATGCACAAAGATGTTACACCCTTGGGCCTCCATCGGGCGTCACTTTTTTTTTGGAATACTTCAACACAAAAATTTTGGTCTGGCTGTCTATCTGTGTGTCTGTCTTTCTGCAACGGTCACTCAATTAGTAGAATGGTGAAAGTTCAACCCCTTCCTAAGCGACCGGCCATCTTAACCTGGTTTTCGCGTTCATACGTGCTGATATTCTCAATCAAAAAAGCAATTATATATATTGGCGCAACACATTACGGTGTCATTACGTAGTGTGTTGCTTTATTTATAAAATGCATAGATAGGTATTCTTAAAGACCGCAGTGCTTATTACGCAGCGATAACAATGCAGCGCTATAGACGTCAGACTACGCCCAGGTGGCGCTGTGAAAAACGCTGCCACCAGCGCCCTCATCACCACGCTGGCCATAATTGGGTAGGGCACAGAGAACCATCCGCAAGCGTACGTGCGTAGGCCTTCCTCTTTTGATGGTCTTGAGGCGTGGTTTCCTGAAAATTAAGGATCTGCAAGCTGCTGCTTTTTCTAGGACAGCCAATTTCGAAGGCAAGTGTTCTCATTCTGAATTCATCCTGACGCGTTTAATGAATAGCGTCCTATTTACAGGCACCGCAGATTGATTGTTTCTGCATTTTAACATTGACGCTGTTTTAGCTCAACATAGTTTGTGTGGTGTCACGGACACCAGACAAATCCCCAAGTGGTTATGTGCCGCAGCAACCCCACCAAAGTCGGCAACGGGTGCGAGTTTCAAACAAAAACAAACACGCGAAAAGAGGTAAAAAAAGAGATAAATTGTAAAGAAAAATAGCGAGAAAGAAGGCGGTATGAAAAAAGAGGAAGATAAAATAAAAATAACTCGAAGAAAGCCATGAAAACATTGTACGGAGAAAGACATAGAAAGCGTAAGCAAGAACTGGAAGTTTAAGGGTCCATTTTTGCTTTGTTAGGCACATTACAGGGTAATGCTCATGTGATAAAAAAAACTTTTCATGACAAATACGTCATTTCTCATTTATTGAAAAAGAAAGAAGCAAAGGAACAATTACAAAAGTAAAAAGACAGAACTATACACAAAAGTAAATAACAAAATAGTAAGACATAGCACAAAAAAATAAAAAAATATAAAGACGAATTCATCCTACAAAAGAGAAGAATATAAAAACAAAGACGTTTAACGAGATGAGAAAAAAAAACAGATCTGGGCAGGAAGACAAAGAACGAGAGAAGAAGAGAACAAATAGAGAAGTTGAGATAAAAGAGAAAGCATTGAAAGCGCAGCGATAACGAGATCAGAAGAAATAGAATAATATAGAAAAAAGGAGACACAAGAACCAAAGCGAAAAACAAAAGACAGGAACAGTTATAGAAATAAGAAGAAGCAAGAAAGATCACCCACCTCCACTTTTCCGCTAGTGTGAAGCCACCATAATTTTTTATAACCGGAATGTCTTATGAATTAAGTGTTTGATCAACAATGAACCATACCTAATGATCTGATGTTTATGCACAAAAAAGTTATCTAATGCTCTTTCTTCTTCTTTCCGCTACACTTCGTTACTAATGAAACAGAATGGATGAAGGGCCCACCTCCTTTGTTATATGCAACCTTACGAAATCAACAATGTAGCCAGGGAAGGTAAACGGGACTTCACTTGCACTATTTTATTTGTATTCTTGTAAATGTGATATAACTATAAACGAGTTATATCTTCATGTAATTCCAACTGGTGCTCGTAGCTTACCTCAATAAGGACTCAATCGTATTCCTATTCAGCTTTTTTCACGCTTGTATCGCCTGCCTCAAACTAATAGGTTTAAATTGTCCTAACGTTTTTATACTGAGCCATATATAACTGTGGACACTGGTAACTAACCTCCACCTTCTTGAGAACGCACTAAAATCATGACAGCTATACAACGTAGCCAAATAGGTCCGCGTGCGCTTCTTATTTTATTTTAAACACAAAATTTTACCTTGAGCGTCTTTGTCCCGCGTCAACAACCCACGGCGTCGAAGACGAGTGATGCGAATAATCATCACGTGTTTACAATGACATACGACGTCACGATGACGTCATCACATGACAAAATAGCCTAGTGCAAAGTGGTTCGATCACGGCAGCCATGTAAAACCAGGAGACGCGCTTTCCATCTTTGAGGCAGCGTAGAACCACATTAGACAAATACGGCTTTCGAAGAGTGCCAGGGCAGGTTGAACACATCGACTGAGAAGAAAAATAAGGCGGCTTTTACTTTCGGGTCGTTTTGAGGGAATGTGTGAGAGACGCTGCGAGTTTTTTTTTATTAGTTTATGTCACCTGCTCGTTACAAGTGTGGCCATCGGGTCGCGCCAGATTGTCTGAAAGTGTTCTCAATTATTTTTAAATGCCCCGACATAATTCCTTTCCCAATGTGCACCATAATTTCTTCCTAAGCTAATACGAGCACCAGCAATAACGCTGGAAGGTTTGATAAAAGCCAGTGTATTTCACCGACTTGTAGATTTTCCGACGACTGTGCACTTATGTCGATGGCTCATTCTCTTTCTGAGAGGAGGTTAGCCCAATTAAAAGTTTAATCTTTACCGGCTGTGACTGCTTCCTTTACCCACACCACCAAGAGACAACATGAACTCACCTCAAGGCATAGCTAAGACGACACCTGTACCGGTATTTCTTCCAATCGAACGCCGCCTTCATCTCGTGTTCGGCTGACTTCTTGAAGAACTCCAGCATGGTCCATGATCCGAACACGGAGCTTGCAATGTTCACCGTCACCTTGAAGGCCACGACCGTCGGTAGGACCAGGACCAGAGACTTGGTGAATGAGCGGACGCTGGCGAGTAGCCGGAACGTGTTGCTGGCGACGAAGTAGAGCTGGCCCAGCGTAAAAGTCACGAGGCAGCCGAGTGAGTATAGGGTGTACCAGGACTTCCAGCTAACCGCCACGTCTCTCGAGTTAGCGCAGTGCAAGTTTCTGATGAAGAACACGCCGGCTGCCCGGCACAGCTTGGCGTAAGGTCTCACACGGGCAGCCATGGCGCTATTCATGATCACTCAGAGCGACGGGAGCTGCAGATGCTTCAGGTGGCTGAAAACGTATTAGGTCGTTATATCCAGCACACCAGAGTGCCCAGCAGCTATTCTCCAAGAGGGAAGAACTTTGTATTCTATAAACGAAAGATCTGGAAGATAGAAGTACTCAGGTGTACAGTGGCTCGATGAAAATTTTTACATCTCCGTACAAGATCATAAGAAAACACTAGATGCGTTAGGGCAAGGCACAAATAACCTGCAGATTCGACTAGAGATTGGCACTTTGAAAGAAGGCTAACTTTTAAAAACAAACAAACCTGCGGCATCTGATATCGCCAACCGTTCATTGTCGTGCAATTCATTGTCGAGGTAAAGAGGATATAATTCAATGAAATGCTATCTTTGCCCCCAGAAAAAGCCTTCGAAACGTAGCTAAGTTTTTTCTTTGTTGAGTATATGTTGGCGACTTGATTTTAAAAAAAAAGTACACAGTGAGATTGAATTGTGGAGATACAAACATACTAGGACCTAGCAAGGTGGAGAGGGGGGGGAATTTCCAAACATTTTCAGAAACTTTTTGAAGTTCGCCGAGACATGCACACACACACACACACACACACACACACACACACACACACACACACACACACACACACACACACACACACACACACACACACACACACACACACACACACACACACACACACACACACACACACACACACACACACACACACACACACACACACACACACACACACACACACACACACACACACACACACACACACACACACACACACACACACACACACACACACACACACACACACACACACACACACACACACACACACACACACACACACACACACACACACACACACACACACACACACACACACACACACACACACACACACACACACACACACACACACACACACACACACACACACACACACACACACACACACACACACACACACACACACACACACACATAAATGCGTGCACGAACATGCCAACAGTACATGTTTCTTCAATACAACTACTCCTCCCTCCCCTGAAAAAAATTCTAGCTGCACCCCCACCCGAGCTGCTTTGTTAATATGACTAGTCTATTCAAAAGTGCCTTTACATTGCGCACGATATCAGTATACGTCAGCAGTATTCGACATTCGAAACACGTGCCTAGCTATCGGCGCAAAAAAATCTACCTAGTCAGCAGCAGCAGCTGGAAAAGAGAGGTGTTCCCTTCTAATAGGTCAGGACGAAACCTCGCCTAGAAGACTGCAGGTGAAACGAAAGACTGCGAGGTCACCACGTATTATGAATTCCTTCATGATGCGAACCTAAACAGAGTAGCGGCTTACCAGATCATATCCTAACACCACGGTTTCCGTGCCACGTTCTGGAGACCGGTAGATGCCTGCTGAAGTGACCAGCACAATATCTCGTTTCGTGTCTCATGTGGCGTGCCTTGTGAATTCCAATGTGCCGCGTGCCACCTACACTCTCCGCCTTCGGTTGAGTGTGGTCGATGCAGGCGAGGTCGAGCAGCATGGACCATGTATAAATAATATCGACATCCGGCAAATGGGGGGTACCTTGCACATCGGTGTGGCCTAGGCTGTGTTTACCTTTCGCTTTCACCAGGCTGCTAGGTTTGCGTGCTTGTGCGAATTGGCAGTGCCTGCTTATTCCCAAGCAAGGTGTACGTCTGCGAGTAGCAACACTTACTGCAATATTTAATTGCGCATTGCGTTCATTTTACCCACTCGTAAGCAAGCTTACCTAAATTTTATAATCGTGCATTGCACCATAACTTGCCACAATGGTCTGCGGTCCTGAGGATGTGGTCCTGAAGGTCGCGGAATCGACTCCTGCTTGCAGCAGCCGCATGTCTACTGAAACAGCATTCTAGAGGCTTGCGGACAAAGATTTAGCTGCCTCGAGTGGTGGAGAATATGAAATTCTTCCACCACAGCGTCGTTGATTATCAATAAAATTGGGGTTTGGGGCAGTAAATGAAAAACCTCAGCAGTCTTAATATTCCACAAATGTATTCGCCTAATTTTATAATCTCTCGTTTCGTCAGTGTGCTTTAACGACCCTCTGTGGTAAACAGCTGTCTCCTTCAAACATTCAAAGGAATCCACCAATTCTGGCCTGGGCGTACCATTGTTCAGTTCGACTTTCCAAGTCATGATAATAAGGGTTGCAGCGCGAGCACGAATGCGCTAGAAGAAACAGACGAAAGTCGAGGTACGGAAAGCAAAGAGGACAACACGAGCGCTGGTGTTCGTGTTGTCCTCTTTGCCTTCCGTACCTCGACTTTCGTCTGTTTCTTCTAGCACATTCGTGCTCGCACTGCAATTCTTATTATCATGAATTCAAACCAACTAGCCCAAATCGCCATTCTTTTCCAAGTCATTTTACGGCGAAAGCTTTCATGAGATCACCAGTCGGGTCTCGCGCAGCGCCGTAGTTGTCCGCAGGCGCCTCCGGTGTCCGTAAACTCGTCACGCGATATTAAAAAAAAACTTAGTGCCAACGACACAGTGGGGCTCAAACTCGGGTCCACTGGGTGCCAGCCCAGTATACTACCACAGAGCTATGCTGTTTTTTTTTTCTTCTTTAACGCATGACGACAGTGCTTCGTAGTTGCTGGCAAACTTGCCTTAGACAGGCATGATGCCTCAAAAACAGCGAAAGAACAACCAGTCGTCGCACAGTGCGAAAAGCATAACGAGTGGGCCACGTAATGTTCGAACCTATTACAAAAGCTTGTTTTTGTCCAGCGATAAATTATGGCACACACCCACTTCAGGCATATTTACTCATCGTCGTCAGCCGGCACAAAATTCCTCGCAATACTTTTGCGTATGCCACACTTCTCAGAAGAATGACGAAGAATACCATAGCAATTGCAAGCCTACTACCTTGAAATTTTTAATAATAATACTGTAGTGAGCATCGGCATCAAGCAAGTGTGCTTACAGCAGTTACCGAATGAGCCTTTAGAAAAGGCTCTGAAAGGCCGCTCTTCTAGCTTTCGCTGTGACTGTGTGGCGCCTTCGGCTCAGGCCTGGCGTTTCCTTAATGCGCATCGTTAGGGCTACCCAAGTTTGTTACGCTAACGGCGACCAAGGGCTCTGGATGTCGCATTCGCAGAACTGTTTACTTCTCTTCTTACGACCAATAGCAGGCCTTGTGAGAAGCAGCTAATCACTTCATTTGAATTTTTACATTCGTTGTATGTCTTTTTCTTTTTTGCAATCGACAAATAGGGGGGAGGGGGGGGGGGCTGTGATGAAGCTTACCCTCCTCTGATGGACCATCCTTCGCCCGCCTACAGTTTCCGGTGATCTTTTCCTGAAAAAAAACGCAATGGGTGGCTGAACGTCTGCTACGTGAATTATGTGACTGACTGTATGACCTGAAGCGACAATTAAACTTAATTAAATCCACCGATGATTGTGTTGAATTGCGTCAATCGCACATTATCCTGGAATTGATCTATCCAAAAAGTATGGCGCTGACATCATAATGACTTTGTCACTGTCAGACACATGGTTAGCCAATTAGTTTCTTGCTTTCTAACAATAGACATTGCAACAATGAACAGGAAAGGTTGGAGAGTAAAGGTCAAGACGCGAAATCATAAAAGCTGTGCCACCACTGTCTGGGGCAATGTTCATTACGTAGATATTCGACATGTCACAAGTGCGTCCTATCAGCAATAGCGCAATGATTCCTGCTTCTTCCATGTACGAGACAACCAAATTGTCATGGGTCATGGTTTTCTTGTGCAACATACTTGCAAGTAAATAACCGTGTCACTATTTGTCTTATTGATTTCTTAGCAAACAGCCAGGACGCTTGTTAATGCTATTGGTGCAAAAAAATTAGACAGTGGATCTCTATATTAATACTATAAAACTAGCTTATTAGTCACTGCATGAATGCACCTTTTCGAAACAGTGGCTCTTTGAGGCTTGGGGCTCAATTCTTTTCGACATGACGCAAGTAGCTTTATGTATTTGGGTCATTACTTGTATTCTGGACCACAAAATTTACACAGGCATACCTACTAAATGCATAATAAAATACTAAACGCATAATTGCCCGCTCTGCAATTTCTTGGCATATCGCGTTGCTTGCCTCTTGGATAATCGAGGACTTCATAGAGTGTGATAAGATAGCTAGAAGGTGCTCTGAAAAACACAAAAAGAACCTTAACAACTTATACGTCCTCAGTTAACTCATGAGCTCGTCACGGGATACGTGATATTGGTGACACAAGATATACCTATTGACTTAGCCAATAGGGGCACCAACCAGCGATTTATGGACCTCCTGAAAACATGCACGGATGAAACAATCTGCGGGAACATTTTACACAGCATAATTGTAGTTTGCCTCACATTAAACTAATTGGACGAAAGAAAAAGTGAAACGTACCTATGCCATATTTTGTTTTATATTTCATAAAATTATGCTTTTCGGTCATGTTCTTGGAGTAGTTCAAAGCCAGGAACTTGCGGAAGGCAGCACTACAGTTTACCCTGAACTGCTTGAACAAAGAAACGAAGATGGCCAGAAAGTTCTTCTTCTACATAACGGATATACTCTAAACTTGTTCAAAGCTTCGGTTCTTGCTGACACTTTTCTTCTGCGAGCGGCCACGGACGCAGGTGTTGTCGAAAAATATGTGAGTAGAGAGATGCTATTTGTTTTATAGTACCTTGTCACACTCATGCTCTTGCGACTGCTTCCTCTGTTTAATTCTTATACGAAGCATTGTAGACCGGGTGAACGGGAAATTTATATTTGTACCCCGAGCTGCTCGTCAGTGAGAGCATTGGCAAGGACACCGATTTGCCTCATTTTCTCTTTTTGATGAAAAGTGTGGTACTAAATGAGCAACGATAGAAGCTCTTTCATCAAGTTGAACTTCAATCAACCGACCAACTTACAATCTTGCCTCTTTAGCGCCGAACTTGCGTAAACGAGCAGAACGAGCATTTGCGTGTGTTTAATTTGTGCTATTTTTTGCGTACTTGTGACATGCTCGACTCGGAACGAATGCAGAAACACCCGTTTCGCTCAGATTAAGGCACACGTTAAAAAGTCTCAGTTGGTCAAAATTATTCCTCACATCCTGCGCATGTGGCACATATCGTTTTATTGTCATCAAACCTCGTAAAGTCATAGTTTACATTGTAGAATTTGAATTGCATATAGGTTTGCTCTGTTCGCGAACCCCCTTGGTATACTTCTAATTTTCAAATTTCAAATGACCCTGATTCCCATTGCTGTTAAGATGTGTGGGTTGTGTTTTTACCGACAATGTTTTACTTAAGGTTTCTGGTTCAGACTACGAAGAACACCTACATCAGGACGCTAGAAAGCAGGCCTCGCTTATACTTAAACCAACAAAAGATGGACATTACCACGTAGTAAGTGTTACTTCGTCTCATTCAACACCAAAATCACTCTTGTAGCTTTTAATACATGCTTTTTTATTACCTCCTGTAGTTTGGCCTTTTGAATTTCACGCATCGAATAGAGCCGCTCATCAGCCAAGAGAGGTCAGCATCGGATGCAACAGCGCACAGGATATCAAGAGTTGTGTTCAATAATGAAGCCTATGGCGTTGATGACGCGCTTGGTAAGTTTACAAGCATAGCAAACTCGCACGGCAGGACCATGTCTGTATTTAGTCTACGCTTCTAAAATTTTTCTATCACTATTACAAGATGAATACTTAAAGGCGAGAAAATGTAGATTATTGAGACCTAATGAGCCTGACTGGTATCATGAGCACGAAGCTTGGATAGTTTAGACTTGCTACAAGTGTTGTGCATCACTGAAAAGTCGCTCAAGGAACACGTCGCTTTTCTGTTTTGCAGAAGATTATTCAGAGAGAGCTGATGGAGAAGCCATTCCCCAAAATGGTGAGCCCAGCGTACGCCTCGCGGTGTATTGTGCACGCTTGAATGAGTTGCTTGTACTACGAAGTACAAAAGCAGCTGGCAGCTGTGCTAAAGGACGCGTAACTCTGGCGCTTTTCGATTAAAATAGGTTCTGTGGACTCAATTGGGCGCGCATCGATGCACATGTATGAGGTGTTTCAAGAAATGTGCAAAATATTCTTTAAAAGTAACAGAAAGAAGTTATCTACGTGCTACTTGTGGTTTCGCCTTATCTGTGGCAGAAGGCACCTTCAGATGCATACAAACAATAATACGGCAGTAATTATACAACTTAAGACAACTTTTTTAACCAGTGATGATAGCCGGTCGAGTCAAATGGGCAAATTAAAACCCTTCACATGAATAGTCCATACCCACTCCTAATTTTTGGAAAAGCGGACACTGTTATTCACCACGGAGCGATTTAATGAGCCGAATTTAGATGGAAAAACCGAATAGACGCACCAAACAGCGCATCTACCATTCGCTTCAACAATGTCCTCAGTGACGAGACTGTTTGGCGTGAACACTACTCTTCGGTAAGAGGAGCTGTGTTCACGCCGCTCCCCACCGCGGTGGTCTAGTGGCTAAGGTACTCGGATGCTGATCCGCAGGTCGCGGGATCGAATCCCGGCTGCAGCGGCTGCATTTTATGTGAAGGCGAAAATCCGGACGTAAAAATAATGGCGCGAAAAATAATAAGTGAAAAATTTTTTTTCAGTACCCTCTTTTGCGAAAGTATCCTAGTAACATGTGATTCGCTGATGGCAGTGCTTTGACGGGTAACTCAGGGGACGATCATTACTGTACTCGACACGTATCGGAAAAGAGTAGGTCTGATAATTAATATGCATAAAACTAAAGTAATGTGCAACAGTGCCTGCAGAAAACAGCGCTTTGTGAGGTAGAGAGAAAGGAACAGTTGATACTTGTACTCAATATGCAGTGTAGAGCGGGAAACGGGATTTGCACGGTCGATGAGTCTTCACGCCACCTCGCTTCTGTGCTTTTCTTCAGTAAAAGCTTATGGGTACCCCCTTTATTCAATACACTTTTAATACGCCAAAACATAAACACCTTGTTCGATGTCCTAATAGTTTCCCTAAAATTACCACTGATTGTCTTGGCCTTATTGCAGGTGCACAGACACTGTTTCCTTTCTGCAATCCTAGACCATTCACAGTTGATCGTCGGCGCATAAGTGTACCTGCAAATAATAGAAATTATAATCAGCGTATCTCTTTTACTTGTCCTGCCAAATAGATTGTTGTCCTAAACAAAATTTTATGAAAGGCCTTTCACTCTTGCGCCAACTTATTTTTTGAAGTCACAGAAGTCTACAGTTATGCATATACTTCGATACAATTAAATGTATTAAAATAGACAGGTTCTGTTGCATGATTGCTTGTACTCTTACAAAGCTGTAATGGCTTAGTCCAAAATGTAAAAAATACTGGTGATAAGCCTGCTACACGAAAAGCGTTCACCTGTTTTTCGGTGCGCTACGTGGTATGGGTGGGCTAATGCATGGTTATTAAAAGATTTTAAGCCCTCTGCAACTTTAAACGTGAAGGCTGCAGTCTTGAGGCACGCTTTTCGAAAAATATTTATTAAACTAAATGCGTAAGTACACATCCGCGAGTTTATCACATTGTCTATACATTATTGATTATGCTTTTCAAGCCTTATGTAGTCGCAATAAAAAAAGCCATAAACATTCTTATTATGATATAAAATTTACACTTGGTATTACCTACGCCTGGCTTATCTGTAATGTTTTATAGCGCTTTTACAGAAACATTGTATATCTCGCATTGGTCGCAGTATTTAGCGACGTAAGCACAAACCTTCTGGAGGAACAGAAACGCAAATGTTTCATCATTTGATTTCAACGCTATTTTACAGCGGCCATGTGTTGTATGATGTTGCCGCCAAAATTTGTACTACAGACGTCGTGCTGCAGAGCATAATTCGCACCTGTGTTTCTATTTACCAACAGAAGAGCGAGCCCTGCCGTCATCCTTCACTATCGAAATATTTTCCGTCAGCGATTCTAAGCACTCATCACATTTTCACGAGGATGAAAAGCAGCTCATCGAATACATGATCGTCTTCTGGAATGCGGTAAGCAGATGACTCACCGATGTTTTCAAACTTCGAATCACACTTTTCAGCGCTACTCGTTTTTGTGAGGCTAGTACGGAGTGACGCAGCTGCTTCTTTTTATTTATTTTATTTACAATTACCTTACAGGCTTCTCGGGGAGCATCACAAAAAGAAATGGAAAAGAATGCGATACATGAGTCTGAAAAGTGCAACAGTAACATCTTGAGAGACAGTGAAAGAAATTGAATTACATTGCAAAATATTACTGAAAATAACACCAACTACTAACAGCAGAATAATATGAAAATAATACTCAGTAAAAGTAAAAATAAGCCACCAACTATTAACTAGCACAGTAATACTAAGAAAACAATAGTCAGAAAGTAATGAAAAATAAAACTCATTATGCAAAAAAGAGCACCACGCAAGTCGTGTGAAAAATGTACATCACTTGTGTACTTGTAAAAACAAGAAAACTAACTCGAAAGAAATTCGTAGCACGAAGCTTCGCAAATAAAAAAAAATGCGATACACTTTCTAAGCACTTTGGTCAAGTGCCTACTTTCGGTTTTTCGTAGAAAATATAGAAACTTCTAGCATTCGCTGGGGTGACGTGTCGACAAAGGTGTTTAGAAAAGTTACGGGAAGGCGAAGAATGTCTCTTATATCTACCGTATTTAAAACAAGCGAACTGTGACTGCGAAGACACAGTCATGTGAATATCACTTATGTGAACAGGGTCCCGCACTGAAGACCTGAATTGGTCGAATTAGTGCTTTATTAGTCGTTAGTTCAGTATCTGGGGAAGCCACATGACATGCAAGTCAAAGATGATAGAGCTTTCTTATTTCATGATTGCAACTTTTTTATATGAAAGGCTGGAGTAAAATGTAGTCTCCGATATATATATACACCCTCTTAGGTTTATTCGTACACCATTTTTGTAAGAGAATGAGAACGAGTATCTCTTACAGGCGTCTTGTAAACGGCGAAGACTGAGTTTTACTGAAGTTGATACTCATAAGCCAAGCGTTACACCATATATGAAAATGTGATATCGGAGCTTCTGTGATAGTTGATCATAACTCTAATTGATACAACATTACTCTCAGATAACATAAATTCATTTTACAATGTCTTTTTATTTAAGGTGTCACTGTAAGCAGTGAAAGTTACTTTAATAAGTTTGAAAGATTTTGAGATGCTGCGATGGTCGCAGCACCTGGTGGAAAAGATCTTAACTACACTCTCTTTTCTGCGTGGCCTCGAGGATTCTTTTCAACGGCGCGCCAAATTTACTGAGCGGAAGGACACGCCGGCGTGCAAGTGCCACAGGATACACCTAAATCGAAGATTACGATCGCTTCCGCATTTTTTTCTAAAAATCAAAGCACATGACACATGATATTCTTTAAAACACCATCGTCTTCAGCAGTCTGTTTCATCATTTATGCTCTAAAACAATTCTTTGTTTTGTAGAACTTAGCAACATTAATAGTTAAGAGGACGTCACAAACCACCAAGCTTTTTCTCGAAGAAAGGCGACACCTATAATGTACATTTCAATCGAATTAGTAAACATTGAGTGTAACAGAAATCTATCTGAACTAGCTTGTAGATATTCATGCTAGAGAGAGGACGCACGAACACGCACACAGAAGGCAGGTCAAGACAACAGTGTGTGATGTCTTCAATTTTCTCTTGCGTCCACGTCTGCACGCCTTGTCTCTTTAACGTGATTATCCTGAGTGCATATCAGTGGTCGTAAAGAAATAACTCAGTCTCGAGTACGTTTACTCATTCAACAAAAACAACCAATACATTTAATACTTCGGATGGAAGGTAAAAGACGGCTCCAGTAACGGGTATCAATCTCATCAATGTTCAGTCTACAGCGTGGATGAAATGCAATGTATACAGTTACGTTTGGTTGTGACCCGAAACACAGAGTAGAAGGTATTGAAAGAATTTGCTTCCTCTGCCGCTAAAAAAGACCATGCGTAGATGGGAAGCAGCGGCCGCTAACGCTTACACTGGCGGTGGCGTTGACGCTGGCGCTTATTGTGGCGTGGCGCATGAGTATTTCCTACTGGAACATGCCGATCACTGCTTATGAAGTATGAGAGACAGAAGTCTGCGACACAGAGACGTGCAGTCCGCTTTTAGTTAATGCGTGCGTCACGAATTTCTATTCTACAGCTCGCAGGGGAAATATCCCACTGGCACTGCTTTCGAGGTCAAGATCTAGTGTCTATATATATATGGGGTGGCCAATGAACGCTTGGGCAGTGCGAGCATCCGTTTTTTTTTTCTTTTTTTCAATCAATAAGCTTGCTAGCAGACGCCGCCTGCGTCGGCGTTGCGAGGCCAGAGAGGAGGTGGCGTGGGTGACGGAGGGGGCGCGCATGCACAATGCAATTGTAAATGCCGCCGGGAGGGATGCCCAAGTGTTAGAGAGAGAGTGAGCGCATACTAGCAGGCTGACAGACGCTACTTGCTCCGGCGTCGAGAGGTGAGAGAGGGGGAGCGTAGGTGAGGAGGGAAAGGGGAGCAGACGCGCATGCGCAGTAGGGGTGGTCACGCCGCACACCGGATGTAACTCGACCCTAAGACTCTTCGCATCTAAAAATCTATTATTGTTTTTGCTGCCGTAAAACTCGGTGTTTCACATTGTCGAAAAATCGCACTCGTTTTTAACGTTCCGTGTTGCCTTGATTATCGCAGGTCAGTCTGCGGTTTCAGCAGCTCAATCCTCCTGGTTTTATATCTCTTATAGGCATCGAAACGTCCACAAACGTAAGCTTATGTTGTTTTGAGTTTTTTAAATTTATTTTTGCAAGCAAGTGTAATTACTATTTTGTCATTGTTGCTTCTTCAGGCAACTGAAAAGCCGTACGTCAGCCTCCGTGGTCCCGATAACCTTGTTTCTAACGAAACATTGTTAAACTTCGAGCGATGGCTATGGAGATGGCGCTCAATTCGCATCGCAGACGTCGTCTTCTTGGTTACTGCGTGAGTGAATTTCCCAGTTTTACGTTAAAATTTTCGCATGAAATAGTGGACTAAATTAAAGTAGAAGGCGTTAATCTTAACTATCTACTTGGTATCTGGTAGTGACATTACCACGTCGGCGTTGTTTTTTTCTGGTGTATTTCTTGCTTTAAATGCCTTTCGCGCACTCCCAAAGCGGGTTTCTGAGGCCACGTTGCGCACGTGGTTGAAATATGACGCATCAAGTCTCAGGACGAGCCGCATCTATTGGGTTTCTCAGATATAATTGTTTACATTTTTATTCAGTAATTATTACTACATCATTCACTTACGGCGGATGCTAATGTCCCGATCTACCATGTACAATTCCTAATTAGCCCATTACGTCCCTTTTATATGCGTTTTCATGTCGTCAGTGTTTTTCGACAACTGGCACCGACGCTAGACAGGGAGATCATAAAGATACGGAGCAGTGTTAATTCGGTGCACAAGTCGCTGCTGCGAAGAGACGTCTTAAAGTTAGGCACGCTTTGCCACGCGGAACTAACGATCACATCAAATGCGCATAGAACTAGCCTTCTCTTTCATCCACAGCTTTCACTAATAACTGTGAGAATAGCTTACACCAACGCTTGGTTCCGCCCGTAGGCTCAATGAGCCTGGTTTCTTCTTTTTAATGAATGGGTAAGCATTATTTTTCTGGCTTTCCGTAGAAAAGCATGTGTTGATACGTGTGCATCGGAGCGAAAAAAGTAAGCCAGACAGTCGAATCAACAGAACGTTGATCAGTCAAACAAAACGAACATGCAGTCGGCGTTGACAGGAAGTGCATCACAACATTTGCCGCTGAAGCGTAGTCCCGGCCTGGCGTATCTGATCATGTAGTAGCAGCAACTGGTGTACTAAATGTATTACATGACTGACTATATGTTTTCTGTAGCGTTGGCTAATTGGTGGCTAATGTCAGCTTAGCGATAACTGATGACGGGTGATTTTGTCAGCGCTGGCTGAACGATGCTAATCACGGCTAATTTCAACTAATTTATTAAAGGTTAATGGTTTCTGACATCATCTAAATAAATTATGGGTAATTCCGGCATGTGATGCTTCAATAATCGTTAATCTCGCCCTATTATCTGCCGAGGTGGTTGAGAAGTGCCAATTACAGCTGCTCTTTTTTTATTAATCTTACGGTTGACATCTGCTGCTGGTATACCATAAGTAAGTTGCAATCATGAGTGCTCGCATGATCGATCTACTTGCAATATTTACGCAATATGTGACATTAGGCTTAATCTATCATTTTGGCTCTTGTGGGATATCCCGCGTAACCCGCACAAATGCCAATTAATTGTTACGGACAATTTCCTAGTAGACATCTTCTGCCAATATTACTTCCTCAATCATTACTTCGTCCATGATTACATCCCGTTTGTTTTCATGTTCGAATTTGGGTGGCTATTGTAATACGTCAGCGCGTAGAAAAATATCAAGAATGACTTGGCTGGTGCTGAATGCGGTATAGTAGCTAACCTATACGTTGGTTGTAGCATGCTGCAACATCCTATAGGAATTGTTTTAAGTGGCCTTATACTCAATAATAATATCTATGAACAATTGAAACATTGTATGTGAGATAAAGGTATTTACTTGACTGAATGTTGTGATGCTGCTTTTGTAAGCAGCCAACGTTTTTGTCCTACTACAGTCACCACTGATATTGTTTGAAAATTGCTATTACTATATCGCACGTACGTCGCTGCGTTCATCTCGTTGGAACGTTTCAACACGAGAGCTGCACTTTTTTTGCGTATCATTTATCTTTAATGCAATAGGTAGCGATAAATCGCACAGATATTGCAACAATTTTGTCATGGCAACGTTCTTCGTACTTCTGTTTCTCGGGATGTATTTCATCTTACAAGTAGTAGAATAAATTGCAATAATTTGAACGTAAACATCTTCGTCATACTAGAACGTATAAAAACTCCTTTATTCACAAAGCACTGACTCTTTATCGTTTATCACTTTGTGAATTAATACCACAACGAGGTTTCTCTATTAATCAACATCTCTGGCAACCTTTTTGAGAGGGAATTGCTTACCACTGCCTCTGAGTACAGATATCGTCTGTTTGCACTTCACAAAGCTCCAGCAACTCTTGGACATCAGCCACTCTCGGATGGGGCCCCTCTTACGACAAGTAAAATCAACCAGATGCGCAAAGCGTTTCCAATCGTAAAGCATCTTCTAGCGCAATTATATTTTGTTAGGCGAGTTGTTACTTGCTGAATGATGTGATTTGTAGTGGGATACTTGGAAAAGAGAAGTTTTGAGGCATACACAAATTTGAAACAGCCTTTCTTTCTACTCCTGTCGGACTTTTATTCGTTATCTTGACGTTTTTGGCTACAAACAATTCCATTTGGTAAGCGGCACATTGATCCCTTACAGTGATCGAAGTCCTGAAGTCATTTGAGTGCTCCAATGCGGCTTGCTGTGACCAGCTCATAGCACGGTTGCCCAAGTGGCATGAAACGTGTCTCGAAATTGTGACTTCAAAATTGTTTGTGATCGGGCCTTCTGGCTGTTTCACATTTACTTACTGTCGGCGAGATGCGATAAATGAGGTTTCAGGTTAAAATATTTTCAGTATCGATACTCTGCGAAATTCATGAGTAAATCGCACGCCAACTTCATACACTTGGTGCTGGTGACTGTAAGCGGAAAATAAAGCGCTGGCACTTATATATTGAAACACCAGGTAGCAACTAAGTGGAAATTACAGCGTATTAGGGCGAAGGAAAGAGGTGTAAATATAAAGAGAACTGACACCATCTGTCAGTTCTGATTAATACTGCGACGCATATTACGATCAATATTTTCCATGTTACTACTTTTTCTTTCAGGCGCGACGTGGTGCAGATAATTCCAGGAGGACTAAATTCTGGTGCTGCAGGTGAGATCCAAGTTTGTTTATATACACCAAGGGCAGATATGCGCTCAAAGGTTACAGTTGAACGCAGCTATTTTATACTTCACGCCATGAAATATTGCTTTTCATTCGTATTGAAAAAAAAAACTTATTAAGAAAGTATAAGGCCAGTTACATGCAGTTTGTTGAAACAACGTAGCGCTTCCGCACCAACTTCCACTCGTGACTAATGGCTTCTTCCTCGGACGAACAAGAAGTCTTGCCAATCTTTGGACAGACCTTGGCGCCCATAAACGCCCACTCTCACCCTATAAATGTTCGTCTGGTCTCGCACACAGTGCTACCTCGCCACTGGTTAGCGCCTTTCTTCCTCGCACCGAACGGGGCCACTAATTCGTCGCTTCCTCCGCATGAGGACAATCCTTTGCCCGAGCCGTGTAACGACCAACGGCAAAAGGTCCACTGAGGACAGCTTCGGTGTTGAAAGCATTGTCATAATTATTTGTCCGCAGTAAAGTAGCCTAGTTGAAAGTGTACGGAATGAAAATGGGCTTGTGACTTCACTGCCGGTATTTTTTTCCCGTAACCATAATGCTGCTGTGAAAGTATTGCGTACCGGTGTACAGCAGCCATCACGCATCGCTAAGTGCTGCAGTTAGACATGATTGCTAGCTTGACAAGGCTACGACGTGAAGAAGGAAAGCGGGACCACTCTATGCCGTGTATTTTTACGGGACACGGGACCAGGGTGGTGCCGGAACCATTCTGCTACTGGACATGCCCTGTGTATTCTCGACCCCAACTGACCCTTCCTTGTACTTACCCCATCAAGTACAATTTTCATTATAGCACTTATTTTGATAAACAAAATACAACATATTGCCACGTACCTTGCTTCAAGTTTTGTTATCGCCATGTTTACACTATAGGTGGTCGAAATTTCCGGAGCCCTCCACTACGGCGTCTGTCATAATCATATGGTGGTTTTGGGACGTTAAACCCCACAAATCTAATCATGTTTACACTATGTTCAGCGCAAACCACGCCTACGTTGTTACAGAAGCTTCGAGGCTTATCGTTTTGTTAAGATTACGCCCGCTTCGTGAATCTTCCAGATTATTCTGGAAACAACGTTGCCATTAGCGATAACACTAGAATGCTTGATAGCAAGTGTATAATTGCCGACACGCTTCGCCGCTTGTCAGTTGATCGACGGCCTACGCTCCGTTCGCCGCTATCAGTCCAAGACTGATACTGTAGCCCGACTTTCCGTTTACTAGGCATAGGTTCGCCTGAATAAACAGTTTAATATTCGACTCGCAGTGTGCTCCATTCGTCTACGTCACGACCACGTGACAATACTACGTCTTATTGAGTTGTCACTAACACTGGCCACCTGCGTGCGTTTCTTCGGAGCGACAAACCATAGCATACGCACACCAGTGTACATGTTTGTCTGGTTATTCACATGGAGATGATAGTTACCAGTCATCTTTACACCCAGGTGTCGCTTTTGTTGGCCACGCCTGCACGTCGAAAAAAGGAGCCATCGCAGAGGACAACCCAAGTCTGTTTACTGGGGTCAATGCAGCCGCCCACGAACTGGGACATCTGTGAGTACACTCGTGCATCATCGGGCATCCATACAATGTATGATCGGTGAACAGCACCGTGAACTCACTGTGAACCGCAGCACTGCATGTTAAACTCATGCCCGCATCGACGGAAGAGCGACTACTTGCTGCTGCACTGTTGACCCAAATATTGAGGGTTCAAACTCGACTGTAGCGGTTCAGTTTCAATAAAGGCAAAATTCTAGAGACCCGTGATCTGGGGGATGTCCGTCCACGCTAGAGAACACTTGATGGTCGAAACTTTTAGAGATATCCACTATGACCCGCTTCAACACGGTGACATGGCTTTCGCACGTAAAATCCCTGATACTACGAGGCGCCATTCCTCGCCAGTGGTGTATAGACTGTCTTGGTTGTTATTGACAAACATTACAGCTGAACTAACAAGCTGATAATGCCCTTGCCCCCCTCTCTCTATAGACCACTCACCAATGTGTGTAGAACATGTTTTAATGGGCTTCTTCTCATTATTTTTGACGGAATCATAATACATAGATATAATTTTCTCTCCCAATGCAAGTGCGGCTTATCCTCCTATCGTTAGCCAGTTCTAGATAACTTATTATAATCAGAAAATTGAATTTGCCCATGCAACTGTGACATATCCTCTGACCATTGGCTAGGTCTGGATAATTTATTGGCTAAGATATATATAGTATTGATTAAGCTTGGCCATCTTCATCTAATATCGCATGATGCTGATGGTCAGCTTCTATGGAGCATCATTTTACTCAGTGTCACTGATATGATCCCGCTGTTTACCAAATTTATTATTTTGCAGCAAAATCAAGAGCAACCACACAAGAGAAATTCTCTATGAGAGTTCTTTGTCGTAGGCGTGTAGAGAAGATGCCACCTTATGAATATTTGCCTTATTACATCACCGTAACATTAGGCAAATTACGGGCTGTTAAAACACTGTTCATGCGTCTTTAGTTCTGTTGGATAACAAAAGGAACTTCGAAGTTACGGAATATCACTTTGCAGGTTAGGTTGCGTCCACGACGGGACAGGGTCCTCAAGTCAATGCCCAGCAAACGACGGTTATCTGATGAACCCAACAGACTCGGGGTTAAACGTCCACAAGTTCTCCGCTTGCAGCAAGACAGCCATCGCAACTTTTCTGAAGTAAGCGCTGCATAAATTTGTCTCAAAAAAAATAGTTGTTTTGTTAACACTCTTCGAGAGGGCACCACTACGTCTCTGCGGGTAGCCTACAAAACAAAAAGCAATAGCGTATTGAACCAACAGCACTCCATGACTTCATCTTCGAGCCTCCGCTGTAAACTAAGTGCGACACACGCGTATGGAGTCACCAACAAAATCACTCGCTCTGTGCAATAATTTGTTTCGGTCGCAGGTAAGCTTGCTTGCTAAATAACGAAACTTGAGAAGTTGAGTTCCACACCTTGTGAGTTTGAATGAAAGGTGATAGGCTTAATTTTAATAGACGGGAGTTAAGTGAAGTAACTTTATCAACAACATACGATAGTTGATATATAGAAAAATCGTGATAGTGAATGATAGTCCGGGACAGGCTCTGTCATAAAAAGGACACGAAACTGGTGATCGATAAGAGCAACGGAA